>NC_132881.1:43789270-44089270 GCF_030463535.1 Salminus brasiliensis
CACACACACACACACAGAAAAAAAAATACACACGCACATGCAAATAATTTCAAGAGAGACATGTAACAAAAACAAGTTTTCTTTCACCAATCAGGTCAGAGCCCTAAAATTATCAGAGCTAATCGGGCTGTCGGTCTTGAGCGAACCGACTCTCAAACCGTAGGTGAATTCCGAGGACGTCGTAAGGGTAGGTACCTCCACAGACCGCCACCATCTTCTTCTCTCTTGTCTGCCTGTCATCTTAACTTTTACCAACACTCAACATGATCTGTTCTGAGGGGACCTATAAACTAATGAGCATGAGAATAGGAATGTGCTATGTTTAAATATATGGAGATTATACATATATACTTGTATCATAAAAATGCAGATATTAGCCACACATTAATGCTGAACTTAATATTTAGTCAAATTTAAAGCTTACTGTCAAATCACTATGAATTATTTAGTAAGTACTAGGGATGTGCATGGGTACTTAAGTACTCTGATAACTGCGCAAGGTGTCAGTATCCTTTTTCTTGAAATCACTATGCAAGTATCTGTATATCGTCATAGGACAGTGGAGAAAAATATGTAACAGTTGAATAAGTGAAACATCACTTTTAGACTCAACTGAGCTGTAGAATTTAACAGTTTTGCTCATGTTTGTAAGGACGTATGTGTTGCAGGACACTTCGCTACTCCTGGAAAATGAGCATATTGCCAAAGACAGCCTTAGTGATAAATAGGCTCCTGTAGTTGTTGGGTTCAAAATCAGTCAAATATCAGTCAAATATTTCTGTGACTGCGATGGCACATCGTCCGCTAAGGGGAAGAAATCCATTCGCAAAATTTGAAAATGTGCATTAAAAGGCAGAAATATGTATGGCTGCAGAGATATTCTCACCAAGAGGATTGTTTGGAGGCCATTAGGTGGGAGAACAAATGTAGCCTTCTTTTGGTCGCTTGTCTCGCAGTTTGAGCAGTCTTGTGAGTGGATTTCTCAACATCACAGCCTGTTTTCCTGCATGTTTGAAAGATTGCATTAGTTATAGATAGTTACATCATGCTGACACTGAAAATTTAATTTGCCAGCTGACAAAATCTGTCTGCGGGTCACAGAATACACAGAGCAAAACCGTAGCTGATGAAAACAGTGATTCATTTGCATGCAGTTTGCCCACTTTCCAGAAGTTGTTCAAGTTTTCTTAATATTTATGAAAATGGTAAATTCCCATCGGCTGTAAAACCCAAAGTTGTGTTTTTCTTTCTCTACAAATACTTTAAATACTCCAGATTTAATAGGTAATTGAAATAGGTCAGAATGCACATCCCTAGGAACTACTATGATACTAGTTTTGAGTAATGTAGCCATGAGTGGGAAGAATTACCAAATAGAGGTCTCTGAGTTTCTTACAGCTGTGACTGACATTTAGTGAGCCAGTAATGCAAGTTTTGGATGAGTGAAGTTATCCAGATGTGCTTTCTCACACACACACACACACACACACACCACAAAATCATTATCTAATTACTGGCAAACCCCCCTTTCACTCTTGTATCACTAACATACATCTCGATACAAGCAAAACATGTTAACACGAACGAGCAGCTCACACATTCACACTGCCATCGCTCAGCTCTACTGACCCCAAACAGGACGTCTGTATGTCCACAGTGGATCACCAGGCTGTAAGGGTCGTCTTCTGTGCTCCAGAATGGTTCAGTTAGGGCTTTGAAATCTACATCAGGAGTCCGTGCTGTCTCTGTCTTTTGGCACGTTGGTACCAGATGGTGTGTCTTTCAGACGATCCCGTTTAGCCATGGGAAAGCATGTTCCTTCTTGGTTGCCAGATTGAGAGCTTCTCAGCTCATTGGCATTGTGGGCCAGCTGTGAGGGCTAAACCAAAACTGTGAAATTGAAAGGAGTGGGAATCTGTGCTGTTGCCTCCTGACTGTGTTTTTTTTAGCTCCAGTATGAGGCAGCAAGTCACAGGCAGACTCCTGATTGCTTTAAACATAATCAATAAGAGGGAGAACAGAAATGGTACAGACAGCCCACAGCGTTTTCGGGGTCTGCTCTGCTGTGTTAGTTAATGAGGACTCGCTGTCATTGGTTGTGTCTTTTTAGGATTGTGAATTGATTGCTGAAAATGCTCCTCTGATCAGATGACAATTGTTGATTAGCTGGATTTCCTGCACTAAGCTTTATCTGTGGTCCACAGCTCCCTCTGCAGGCAGCATCACCCCTTCACCAGTAGATTTATGACCGTACAACAACCCCCCTTGCAGTTGTTTTCTCTGACATTGCAAAGCTGAATTTAACCTGATCAGAGGGTTTGATGGTGAACTAAGAGGTTGAATCAGATGAATTAGAGTAGAGAACCATCGCTCTATACACAGGGCTCTGATAGGAGTTCCCAGAATAGACAGCACTGTGCAGTCCTGTGAGGATTTGGGCACCTAAGCCAATTATTTAGAAGCAGTTCTCTCAGCAGTGAGAGTGTCAGACTCCAGAGGCCAGATTCACAATTTTGTAGTTTTATTTATTTATTTATTTATCTATCTTTTTATGCTGGTATTACAAGTAGAATATATACACAATGTTCTTATATCCTATTACACAATGCCTTTAACTTTTGAATAACATTTAACAAACGATGTACATTCAGGGAATATATCGCACATTAAAGTAGAAGACAACAGCAAAGTTCCTACCTTTGCTTTATCTTAATGCTCCTATAAAACAACCAATAAATTAATAAATAATCATTTCATTCAATACATATTTCGGTAATTACACCTGGTCTTGTTTCTGATGAATATTTGATCCATTTACTCCAGTGCTTGTGCAAAATATCTTTTCTATTAGATAAATGTCTTTAGTTATTTCTATCCCGTCATCCAGAGTTCATCCAGAGTTGGTCCTCCTGACAAAATTGTACTTTAAAAGAAATTGTGTGCTTTTCTTGATATCCAAATTCTTCAAAAAACTTTTCTGATTTTTTTTTTTCAAACTCTTCTTTTAAAAGTCTTAGAAATTGATAAATTATTAAAAAAAAAAGTTCTTAAACATTTTCTTAACTTTACAGTAGCCTCACAGTAGTCTTAGAGTGTAAGAGCTCGGACTGTCGGCCTCTAAAACGATCAGTTTAAATAATAAAATTACAGAATTAATGTCTAACTAATTTAACTGGAATAAAAGTGGAGATTTCCTTTAACTACTGTTAGTTTATACATCAGGGAAATGCTCTTATGAACTTCCTAAGGTTTTTTTTCTTAGGAAAGCTTTTATGAATCCGGCCTTAGATCTCATTAAAACAAATGCAGGTAGACTTAAATACTGCGAAAAGGAACAAGAATTTCTCATTCTGAAGGCAGTAGTTGAGATCACTGATTTACCAAAAGCACTGATTTACACGACCGGGTGTTTGATGAGAACCCTGAATAGTACTGGACTCCATAAGGAGAACTTTGGAGGTGTTTTAATGAACCCAGTGATGGAAAACCACCACGACTTTCTTTAGAAATGTTATTAGTGTTTATTTTAATATCAGCGTTTTACTAAGTAAATAAACACTTACTGACCAGATAAGCAGCTTTTCATTAGAGTACATTAGATTTTGCCTGGTGCCTAAAACCTCTGTGCAGTGCTGTATTCTGTGGTGATACTCTGTGAAATGTCATTGTGTATAAGGAAAGCATTTTCGTTGAACAGCGTGGTCAACCGTCCGCTTCAGAATCCGCCTATAATCTGAAACAACGGTTTCTAACTTGTAAACCGGTTCACAGCTAGAAGAGAAACCTTGTGTGCTATCTGTGAAGGCCTTGAACAGTGTGTCTTGTACATGTTCTGAAAGTAACATTATTTTTGGTGCTTTGTTGTAGCCAAACCAGCCCCTTTGGACATCAAGCCACTCCCTGAGTGTGAGGAGTTCACTACACCAGTTCGTTCACCCGTCACCAGGTCCTTCGCCAGGGAGTAAGTGTCCATCCTGCTGACTGTCCAGTCCCCTGGTCTGATTGGCTACACTGCAAAAATAGATATCTTGGCGAATGAAATCATGTAATCTACATCTGATATTTCTTGTTTTTACGTTGTTGGTAGAATATTATGAGATGATTCAGCTTTTATTGCCAACTTAAAACAAGTAAAAATAAGTGATTTAATCTACTAATATGTTTTATTCCACTGGCAGAGATGTTTAATTGGTTTAAGTTAAATTAGTTCATTTATCTAATATTACTGTTATACTCTTAAAATAAGAAATATTAGATATTTAGACATATAAGAGGATTTCACTTGCTAAGATCTCATTTTTTGTGGTGTAGTTTGTGATGTTTCAGCTTCAGCCAGTCCATCTGTCTTACCTGTCAGAATCAGGGCTATTATTAGTTCATAATAGTACAACAGTACATAATTAGTACATTATTTATTTTGTTTTGTTTTTGATTTTCTGACATTGTCTTTTTTTTTCTTTTTTTTTTTGTGATTTTTAATGTATTTTTTTGTATTTATTTCTTTATTACTTTTTTTCTGTTTTTAATTTGTATACTATATGTCCAATTGTTTGTAGACACCATTTCTAATGTATACATTTAGCTACCTTTGGTAGCATCCATTGCTGATGCACAGCTTTTGTAGTTCCTGTAGCGAGGTACTGCCAGTACAATAGGACTGTCTAGGAGACTCTATTTTCTGATGCCAGGCATGGGCTAGAGGGGTATAATGCCCCCCAGTGGTGAGCTGTGGAGCGGTGTTAGAACTGTGCTCTCTGGAATGATGATGCTTCATCCAATACTTTTGGATGAGCTCCTCCTTTTTTCTTGAAAGGGCAGGTGTCCCAATACTTTTGTCCATGTAGTGTATTTTCAATTCAGTTGGTTTTTGTGTTCATGATAGTTTGCAGTAATAATAATAGCCCTGGTAAGGACTGAATGTACTTAAACCAGTTTGCTCAACTCAGAGCCACTGATCTGGCTGTTGCTGAAAGAAGCTAGTGTCCAGGCACTGTTTCGCATGGCCTCTGGTTAGGAGGCGCAGTAACTAACCCATCATCCAGTTCTGTAGTATTGTCCTAACTCATTATAGTAGAGCCTGATGATGATGATAATTATTTCAGTTGTTTGCAAATAAATACTGATTGTGTGTTTGTATACCTGCTTGTACCTCGAATATTCTCAAGGTAAGAGAATACAAGGAGGTTAAGCACAATGCAATGATCCAGGTGTTTGAGAGAAAGCAAGCTAAACATCAGTCTCTGTGTGTCTGTGTGTGTTTGTGCATGTGTGTGAAAGAATGTAAGTTATTTGTGTGTGTCTGTGTGAGCATTTTGTGCATGTGTGAGAGAAAGAATGTGTGTGTACAGAAGCAGTAGTGTAAAGGTTGTCGTGGTCCTCAGCCCCTCCAGGTTCCCCATGCCTCCCAGGCCGCCGTCGGTGCATAGCACTGGCTCCAGCACCGACTCCGAGGACTGTGATGAGAATTATGTCCCCATGCAGGACACTAAGAAATCTACAGATGAACCAGTATGTAACCGCAGCACCACTCCCCGACTCCTCCCCTACTTCTCAGTTAGATCCTTTCAGAAGTTACCTCTTTATGGGGCAGTTAACTGCAGAGCTCAGTATATTTGAAGCTATTCCACATTATCCTGCATAAATTCTGCTAAATAAACTGAGTTGAAGGAATTAAGTTATTAAAATAATGTGTTAACATTAGGGATGTCCCGATCTGATCCATTGAATCCAGGCATTTGTAATGAATCGAGTATCGAGTAAGTTTTCGATCCCCTTCCAATCCTGAGTTTTGCTGTAGCAAAGTGCACCATTAATTGACGTGGCCCTTAACTGCTGCAGATGAACTAATTTTTTCAAAAGTGATGAAAAGTTCATCTGTGACTTTATTTAAACTAAGTGTGGAGACGTTACCAGTTAGCAGCCAAAACAAAAGCTAAAATTTACTTCTAATGTTATCTCTCAATTCCACCTTAAGCAGTGCCGCAGTTGCAGTGTGTACATTTCAACAGCAGAGCGGAACTGCGGCGTTATTTAAGGTGGAGCGGAAAGTTTGGGAAAAAGGAAAACTTTAGCTCAGCGTTAGCTCAGAACCTTGCTGTAAACGAGACTCCGCAACAACAACCGGCTCTCAGAGCAGCAGCTAAAGAGTGAGTTAGTTAATCTCTCAGAAGAGGAGGATCTAAACTCGTCACTCTTCCAAAAAAAAAAAAAAAAAAAAAGTTCATCTGTTTTCTGTCATTTTTTCTCTGCACTGTCAAAAAACCCTGCTTGGTTGTAGTTCTGCAACAGCAAAGATATTTGATCACATTTTTCCCATTTGGGAAGATCTAACATTCCTCCCATCCCGTCTTTACTCTCAAATTACGTCTGGTTAGAAACCAAACTATGGTAAAAATGCTCTGTTCTCCCAGCGAGAGAACCACGCTCCTGTCTTTGGTTCTGAACCAGCTCTGAATGGTGCATTCAGAACCGAGGAAGAGGCTAATGAGCACACACCATAGTCCTTGTGGTCCTGCAGGGCCGGATTCTTTAGTTTAGTGCTTCTCCTGCTCAAGCACACCTTATTAAACTAACCTGGAAATCGCCAGTTTTAGTAGATCTGTTAGAGCAGGCAATCCGTAAATAGTGCTGGACTCTGGCCCCCCATATTGCCCATCCCTGCACTAAGTGATCTGACTGCAGAGCTGTAAAGGAACCAGAAGCTGAATGGTCAGGGAGGTCAGTCAGACTGGACTGTAAGATATTAAACACTAAAGAGTTTAAAAATTTGCTCCAAACAAAGTAAAGTCAGACAAGTTGTGCGGCTGTATGATTATTACAAACACAAAGATCAGATCAGATCAGTTCGGTATTGGCTGATTGTCAGTGTTAAGCGACTTGGATCAGATCTGGGGGTGAAAAACCTTGATCGGGACGTCCCTAGTTAACATTATAGTCTTCGCTGGTGCTGCAAATCTATTCAGAGTGAGATTTTACATTTCCAGAAGATCCAGAACTGATTTAGTTCCTTTGCTTCTCGCCCACCTCCTCACTGAATGCTGTAATCATGTACTCATTAAAATGATCAGTTAACCAAATATTATGATGAACCAAATGCAGATGAAGCGGCATGTACTGCTGTTTCTACTGCCCCTCAGATTAGATGTTCACCCTATAATCAGAGTGCAAACTGAAGGAGTCATTGACCTGGACAGAAGGACTCCTCTCATCCTCTCCTCCCTCCATTCTTTTCTTTTCTTTATTTCGTACAGTTTATAACCATTCTGTCCCTCTCTTCATTTCCACACTCTACCTGGACATGTGGGTTCTCGTAACCTTTGCTGCTCTGTGTTTTATGTTGATGTGAATCTCCTCCGTTTGTGTGGACCGCTTTGTCATATGAAGCTTCCGTCTGAAGATTACAGGATGACACTGAAACACTTCCGTTCAAACAGTAAGGGCACAATTTTGTGATCATATCCCAAAAAATAGTCATTAAGTATTAAGAACAATTAAGTATTCAAAATAAAGCTGCTGCAAAATGTAATTCCATAGAATATTCTATTTTTTAATTCATTAAAATATAATTTCCACCGTATGTCTAAATGTTTAGACACCCCTTCTAAGGAATGCATTTGCCCGCTTTAAGTTGCACCTGTTGTTGACAGACGTGCTGATGTGTACAGTGTGTCTAGTCTCTGTAGAGAAGCAGAGCCAGTAGCTTAGGACTCTCATAAACATCAACATATTGGCACCATGCTGCCCAATACCAGACATGGGCTAGAGGGGTATAAAGCCCCCCCAGCATTGAGCCATCGGAGACTGGGGTTTGATTCCCAGTCTGGGTGACTATGCTGTGCTACACCATAGAGCTGGGCCATATGACGATATTTTATCGTATCGTGATACATTTTGTTATTGTGATGGACAGTATTCTTTTCTAAGCATGTTAAAGATGTTAGTGCTTAATAAACACTGATCAGCTGCAGGTTTCATTGCTAATAGTGTAATTAGACTGGTTTAATTAGATGAACAGCAGCAGAAGTTTATAAGAATCTGACACTACTGATGTTTTAGTCTGTGATTATATGAATCATGATAAAAATCGGGTATCGTCTTTAAAAATATTGTGATATAATATTTTTACCATATCAGCCAACCCTACTACACTAATGAGGACTCCCGATGCTACATTGGCCCTCCTCTGTAAACTTGAAAGTCAATCTGGACAAGAGCGTCAGCTGAATGATGTAACTGTAAATATGATACACTCGTCTTTAAAGGGTTAAGCGATGTAAAGCTTAGGTCAAAGCAGAGTACAGTCACCGTCACACAGCTTCGAGTGGCTGATCACATGACTTCTGCAGTAAATTGGAAAGAAGTGCATTATTCCCAGGACATCTTCATATGACCGGTCCAGTCCTGTGTTTTCTGCTTCCTCTTTTCTTGCAGTTACCTTTTCCGTTTTCTTGCTGTGCGTTTGTTCATTGGGTTCCTTGCTTTTTCAACACATTTTGCCTTCTCTTCCAGTTTCTCCTCTTCCTTGTTTTGTCCTTATCTTTCGTCCTCCTTGACGTCTTTTGCTGCTCCTCTCTCCTCCTGCTTGTTTCTCTGCTCTATAGAGAGGAGTCCTTCTACTGCACGGTGCCGATCACCCCCGTTAAGAGGGAGGTGGCAGGTCTAGAGCCCTTTGAGGAGGTGAGCAGGGTTGCTAGTGTGGACTGAATCCTGGTCATAAAAAACCTCAAACAAAATCTCAAACAAGCTACAAGACACTCCTGACTCCAGCATTCATCTGAAACAGGGTTTTCTGATCAGTTCATTTGTTTAAATAATAAATAATAAATTAATAATTCACCCCAATATTCCTATGAAATGTAGTTAAAGGTTTAGCCACAGCCAAAAGTGAGTCATTTCACGATTGAGAAAAACAGAACACAGGCTCTTAGGTTTGTGTGTTTAGAGAAATACTCACCTAGATGCTCTGTGTCTCCTAGCTCCTAGTTCATTCATCATCGTAGTCGTACTTAAATCATTCTGTATTGATGTTACGCAGATTCAAAACCCCAATCTGGAAATCCTGCAACTGACAGATGTTTGTAGTAAAAATCTGGCACTTCTAATCCTGGTGGTTTCAGTTGCAGTTCCTGTTTGGAGTTTTAATTCTGCTAGAAGCTGAAAGCTGAAATTCTGAGATACTAGATACAGTGCTCGCTCTTCACTGACCAGTGTCTTTTGGGGGGGTATTTTAGAAGCTGGGACCGCCTATGAATGCAGATGGAGGTGGCAGTCCCATGGTGAAGCCCAAAGGAGACAAGCAAGTGGAGTATCTGGACTTGGACCTGGACCCTGGCAAATCCACTCCTCCTCGTAAGGTGCGAGAGCCGACCTAAGATGCAAAGTAGACGCTTGCTCTGTCCAAAACCACACACTGTTTGGAGCCCTTTTTTCAGAGTTTTGTAGCACCGACTGTCTCGTGTAGTAGATAAAATAACACCAGGTGGCTCAGTAGGTTGTGTTTGAAGGATCTACTCAGGTGAAGAAGACACTCAGGTGTAGAAGAAGCATAATGCACTGTGACATTCAAAGGTAACACATATGATTTCTCTGCTGGGTCCGTTTGAGGTTTGTAATGAACATTGTGATGAGGCTCAGGTGATCACTCTACAGCAGGATAGCACAACCCTTAAATAACAAAATATTTTAGGAATTTACTAAATATGCAGAAACGATGATCTTGAGTAGTGCTGTGCGATATGACCTCAAATCCGTATCAGGATTAATTGAACATTTGACCTCGATTACAATTAATGAAAGACTATATGAGCTCAGTGTTTGAGCTCTCCTCCATGTTGTTTCCATGTCCATTTCCATGGACGAGGTGGAGTCAAGTGACTACACATGTGGACAGTATATGAACACTCAGTGGGGAAAGGACAGACCGAATAATAAAAAAAACCAGCCTAAATAATCATCACGGGCGAGATTAGGTCGATTGTAGGTTCTAAGGTTCTAAGTTTTGATTAATTACAGAGCACTACTCTGCTGTATAATGGGGCAGTGGTGGCTCCGCAGTTACAGCTCTGGGCTATTGATGACCGGGTTGTGGGTTCAATACCTGGGCTCGGCAAGTTGACACTGTTGGGCCCTTGAGCAAGGCCTTTCACCCTCTCTGCTCCCCGGGTGCCGCAGCAATGGCTGCCCACCACTCCGGGCATGTGTGCTCACTGTACACTGTGTGTGTGGAAGCGGACGTCCAATTCCATCAGTGTCACCAAAAAAAAAAAAAAGGTGAATATAGTTATTTGTCTTTTTTATTGTGGAACTCTACCATGTCCGAATATATTAGACAAAAAGATAATCAGAGATAATATATATCCGGAACATTCGCAGTTGGTTATTGTGATTCTTTTGGTATACTTTTATATTATGTCGTGGGTATTGTCAGTACTCCGGGAACACTGATCAACTGCACATTTCATTACAGACAGTGTAAAGTAGTCCTGTTTAAGTGGCTGGAGTTGAAAATATAATATAATATATATATATATAAAATCTCAGTACTCTGTATTTGCGTAGCATCTTTTAAATCTGCTGTCACTGGTGAACTTTGCATGACAAACTATCGCATTAAATATTGTGAAAATGTTTCAAGTGTCACTATATATATATATTTTATAACATTACCATATTACTCAGCATTCTTTCAAAAAAGACTAATACCAAGTTGTTGCAGCTGCAAGAATAGAATTATATAAAAATATGTTTAAAAACAATAGATATGTAATAGTTGCAGTGTGAATAGCAGCAGGTTGAAAACGTATCAGCAAAAAATGTTACGATTTTTGTTTTGTGCAAAAATGACCCCATACCTGCTGTTTGCATGAGCAGGTAACACAAATAAGATAAAGGTATGACAACAGTGTAGTTTATGCTTCAAATTGGCTCCCAGTATCAGCACAGCACCTTGTTATAATCTGCCTTGTGAGTTTGGATGTAGTGACCGTTTAGCTTCAACTGTGCTTCCACGCTGTTTGTGTATTCCCTCTCAGTGAGGCATACAGTAAGACCCTACACCGCTCATCAAGTGATGGAGTTGCGGCAGGGAGATGAGGAGTGAGGATTGAGGATGTTCAGGGGATGTAATGGAAACGCACCATATGTAAACATCATTAAGAGCTTTTCATTTGGATCGGTTGGAGAAAAGTGTGAGGTGGTCAGCAGTCCAGTTCAGCAGACACACTGAAAAATGTCTGGTGTGAATTTCTCATTATTACAAAATCAACATTTGAGCCAGTAGATTTGACTGCCGGCACAGATTCCGTCCCGTCCTTGTGGAACCTCATACGTTATAATCATGAAACCTCATCATCTTCCTCTCGTTCCCTGCAGAAGAAAAGCAACGGGGCTGGCGTGTCCGTGTCAGACGAGAGGGTGGACTACGTAGTGGTGGACCAGCAGCGCACTCAGGCTCTGAAGAGCACCCGAGAGGCCTGGAACGACGGCCGCCAGTCCACTGAAAATGACACTTCTTCCAAAGGGCCCAAGTGACCCCTCAGATTCCCGCTCCCTCTCCCTTCTCCTCTGGGATCTGCACCAGGCTGGGGATCGGAGGGCCACCACGTGGAGGTGTGGACGACGCGTCCCCGTCTCCATCTCCTCCTTCAGCCCAGGCCCTGATGTTCAATCTAGATTATACTGTGAGAGAGAAGCCGATTCGTCGGCTGGTTTACACTGCCACCTGGCTGAGGGGAAGAGCAACTGCATGGAGGAGAGCTGGTCTTTGAAAGTGCCGATATAAGCTGAGAGACAACTGAAGTGGGACGTGCTGTGCGTTGGGGCTGAAGGAACTGGTAAACCTCGCTGGTTGAGAGCCCTGTGAAAACGATGCTATTAGAGCAGCGAGAGACTTTCATTTGTATCAAGTGGACACTCGTTGCCTCCTCTAGTCGATGTTTGGTATTCATTTTCGTGAGAGTCGTGTTCACTCCTGGCACTCGGAGTGAAGTGTTATCTGGTTGTTTGACTGACTAGTCTGGGTTTACCACTTAAAACAACTCACACTGCTTTTTACATTTGCATATTTACACCCGTTTCACAGAACTGCCATGGTAGGGTCAGGATGGTCATGCGGCGTATTGGTGGGAAGCATTCAGTTGAGTTCATTTCCATGATAATCTGAAACTCTGGTACATCCTGGGTTCTTCTTTTGTTTTTGCTTTTATTTCTGTTTTTTTTTTTTTTATTCTGGTGGGTATCAGATGAAACCCAGCAGTGCAATCATAAAGGTTTCGAGTGGAGAGAGGATTTTACTGAGGTTAGTTTTCCTGTTTGCAAAGCATCTGCAAGTAAGAATGCAAATCCGACTGTATAAAGTGTTATGTACGCTACAGAAGAAAGTCTCCTTTTGTTTGTATCGGATATCTACGATGTAAAGGCTGTGGTGTGACCTCTGCAGGATAGAAGTCTGCACCCTCAGAGTATCAGGAACTACGAGATGATCTGACGTCAGTGATGGAATCAGGAACTGTGATAGATATTAACAGTAAGAGTGAAAACTCACTGTTTTTATTTCTTATTTTTTGTTTAGTTTTTTCTCTCTCAATGCAAGGTATCAAAACTAAAGGCAAGTGCAGAAGTCAGGTACTCACTGAAATGATGAACAGCAGTTTTTTGTAATTTATTTCAGTTTATTTTTTACATTTGTTTTTTCTTTATCTACACGTAATGAATTTGGTCTCGCGATTCACAAATGTTCTCAGTTCTCTGTAAACGTTTTTAACAGCTAAACTTGGGGATAGATGTTAAGATCAGCTTTCCTGCTGTATATTGATGCCTTATTGGAAAAAAGCCAGTCTGGTAGTTTCAGGAGGTGTACATTGATTCTTCATTCCTTTTCGTGACTGGTCTTTTGATATATTTTATTGCCACTTTGATAATGATGACGATGATGATTATGATGATAATTTATTTCAGACAGACTTTCACAGTTTCCGGAGACTAACTGCCTTATCCTAACAACTTTTACTATTTGAACGTTGTACATATGATCGGTTGTGTAACTGTAGCTAAAGTTAGAGACTATATAGACTTTTAGTGTGTGGAAAAAAAAACAAACAAACAAAAAAAAAATTAATAATTAAAAAAAATCGCTTCACTAACGACCCACTTCTCAAGCCAAGGAGACACAGACATGTGTTGCAGCACCGTCAGTGGCTTTCGCTGTATAGACCTGCACAAACTTTGACGCCTGATCTCTTTTAACTCCGATCTCTGCCTTTACTGTCTCCTTTCTGTTCCGCCTTTTACTTTACAAGAGCATTCTGTGGCCAAGTAAACCTCAGATTTTCTTGATGCTTTATATCTTTTTTTAATGAATCAGAATGAAATGTACATTTTAAAATAAACTCAATAAAAAACTGACACGCATCGTACAGTAACTGACTCTGAGCTTTATAAAACTGTGTGTGTGTGTGTAAGTGTGAGCATTAGTGTTGTCAAAGATTCAGTATATCAGTGCAGATTCCTGCGGTCACAAAAATCTTGTCTCTCACTTTGACAGTTTTCACTTTTTGATATAATGTGAATCTGGCAGTTGTTCAAATTGAGAGGCAGTGTAAAAACAGGCATGGTGACATGGTGTGTTGCATTGATACGAGTGGCTCAGACACTGCAGTTACATTAATATCTAGTATTTGGAGTATTCAGAGTGATGTCTGGAATTCTTGTCTGTGGTTATATACTGCCAATAGACAGCACTGTAACATGTCTGTAAGGTGCTGAATGGCTAGGCCTCAGTCCTCCACCAGAGGGTGCCAGAGAGCTCATCTATAAGGACAAAATGATTGGGACACCTGCTCATTCCTTTTTTCCTGAAATCAAAATTGGAGTATTAAAAAAAGTTTACTGTCCATGGAAAAGGCTTTCTACTAGATTTTGGAGGAGCATTGCTCCAAGGATTTGATTGCATTCAGTGACGAGAGCTTTTAGTGAGGTTGGGATGTTGAATGATCATCACCTCACCTCATCATCCCCAAAAGTACTGGTTGGAGCAAAATCCGCAATTCCAGAGAACACAGTTTTTCCACTGCTCCACAGCTCAATTGCTGGGGGTCTTTACACCCCTCTAGCCCACGTCTGGCATCAGGCAGCATGAAGCCAGTAGGTTAATGTTTATCTGCTCCAGGGAGTCCTATTCTATAGGCAGTACTTTTCTACAGGGACTAGACAAGCTCTGCGTCTGTGTTTCAACATGTGTGTCTGCTTAAAGGAGCTGAATATGTTTAATTCCAGGGGTGTCCACAAACATTTGGACACATAGTGTATCTGTTCTGCACCTTTATTATTAGTCTGGTTATGTTTGTAGCACAGCAAGGGGGGTTCAGACCCCCGTCTCAGATCTGCAAGAGCCAGAGTTTAACTGATATTGATATTATTACCCAAACTATTGAATAACTGAAACTGACAGGAGGAGGGGCTGCCTTGGGGTCTAATGATGAAAAGGGATGAACAGTAAGAGGCAGCAGAAGAATCAAGGTCCAGAGCCTAGTTTACTGACAAGGAAGTCAGGCACAGAGGCAGGTCTTACAGCTAAAGGGGGAAACGGGGATACACAAACTCTGGTCTAAATATACTATAGGGACAAAAGTATTGGGACACACCTTTTAATCATTGAATTCAGGTGGTTCATTCAGTCCGATTGACACTATGTGTATAAAATCAAGCCTCTAGTCCTGCAGTCTGCCTTTACTTTCCACATCAGTGAGAGAAAGGGAGGTTCTGAAGAGCTCACTGAACTCCAGTGTGGTTCTGTATGTAATAGGAGACACCGCTGCACCACCAACAACAAGTCAGCTGGTGAAATTTTATAATTTCCTCCCTCCTAGATCTTCCTCCATCAGCTGTGAGTGGTGTTATTATTGAACAGTGGAAGAGTTTAGGAGGAACAGCTCACAGAGAGCAGCTCAGTGTCCACCGAGTGTCTGTCAGACCACGTAAAGTTACAGAGCGGGGTCAGGGCCAAGTGCTGAGCTCA
Organism: Salminus brasiliensis; assembly: GCF_030463535.1. NCBI lineage: Eukaryota > Metazoa > Chordata > Actinopteri > Characiformes > Bryconidae > Salminus > Salminus brasiliensis. Next base: position 43,804,284 of record NC_132881.1, read on the forward strand.
GAGCAGAGTGCAGAAAAGCCTCCAACTGACTCAATAACTGCAGCAGAGCTTCAGACCTGCTGCTGCTGGTAGAGCTTAGAGCAAAGAGGGGCCAACTCCATATCAATGCCTATGGGTTTAGAATGGGAGGTCGTAAAAGCTCCTGTAGCTGTAATGTGTAGGTGTCTCAATACTTTTGTCAATATAGTGTACTAGTGCAAAACAGGCCACCACCATGCTCCACAGTTGGACAGACCACAATCTTTGTCACATCTGACCATAAAAAACTATAAATGTAGTCCAGCTGAAAGGTGTCAGTACTGGAGCAGAGGCTTCTCTCCTGGATGGCAAGACCGCTATTCTAGCAGCTTCCAGCCGTTTTCTCCATCTGTCCAGTACTTCTTGGATCATTTATTCCTAAATCTGTCCCTTGAAGTTCTCGTCGTTTGCTCATGATCATGTCTTTGTGTTTGAGTTGAGCTATGACTGGAATTAGAGGTCGTTGTTCATGGAGTGTAAAATGGCACTATGTGGGCGTTTGGAGGACTCTGCTTCTCCTTTATTATAGTTGTGAAGTCAAGTAGTGTAGTAGTGTCTGCAAACATGATCGAGACCTTCCAGACCATGTGGTTTAAATAATCTAACATTGTAAAGATCCCTCTAATCTTAGACTCTACTAAACACAAGTCAATATTAAGACCATAGTACTCTACTCTTCACCCAAGTACTCTCAGAAGAGGAGGGTCTTCAGTCTGAGTTTGAAGACAGCGAGTGTTGGACTCTGCTGATCGGACCCCCAGGGGAAGCTCGTTCCACCACTTCGGTGCAGGACAGAAAAAAGCCTGGACGCTCGTCTTCCGTGAATTTTGAGTTGGCACTTGTCTGATATCCTAGAAAAGAGTCATGTTACAATGATGGGCATATTATCAGGTTTTCACAGGTACAGAGTAGTCCCAAAAGTAGCCCCATGATCACAGTGTACACAGAAGTGTGTTAAATCCCTCATTAGAACTTTAGACAGTCACATATCTCCACATCATATTTCTATAGCTAATTTATTTTATTTTTTGCAAAAATATTGTCTTGAAGACCCGAACATGAACATGGAATGCATCTCAGTGCGCTTCCGAAATACCCCTACCCCTGTGAGCCCGTGCAATTTAGGTGCGGATAGCTTGACAGCAGTATTCCCCAGAGGCACAGAGAGTTGTGCTGCGACACCCAACACTTGTGGGGCAGTGGTGGCTGAGTGGATAGAGCACCAGGCAATTCATGGCAGGGTTTTGCGTTTGGCAAAGCACTTCTGTTTGATTAATGCACCCAATAATTTTCCCTGTATTCACTGTTCACTCAGAAAATACCCTGAGCTAGTTTGTATTGACTAGGATCCAAAAGATCCTTCTAAGTTTCTAAATAAGCTTCTAGCTACTAAATACAGACAGAGACCACAATGCTCAGCACTACACGCTACACTTTGCCTAAGCAGTGGTGGCTCAGCAGTTAGAGCTCCGGGCTATTGATGACACGGTTCTGGGTTCAATACCTGAGCTCGACAAGCTGCCACTGTTAGACCTTTGAGCAAGGCCCTTCACCCTCTCTGCTCTCCAGGTGCTGGAGATGACTCCCACCGTTCCCAGTGGTTTGTGCTCACTGCCTCTAGGTCACTAGTGTGTGTGTGTGTGTGATACAAATACTTGCACCTTTACCTTTAAGTACTCTCAGAAGAGGAGGGTCTTCAGTCTGGGTTTGAGGACAGCGAGCGTTGGACTCTGCCGTTCGGACACCCAGGGGAAGTTCGTTCCACCACTTCAGTGCAGGACAGAAAAAAGCCTGGACGCTCGTCTTCCGTGGATCTTAAAGGATGGCGGGTCAGGCCTAGACTTACTTGAAGCTCGACGGGTCATCTGTATGTTGTAATCAATTAAAATGTAATAACATTATTATATATATTTTATTTTATATGCAAATATTATTTCTAAGTAATATTATAATAATGTAACTTCCCCTCCCAGCACCCCTGCTTATCATGGAGGGAAATTCTCAGAGTTCTCAAGTTCTACTGCGGTTCACTCTGAAATACGCCCCACTATGGAAGGAAGATGTGCTTCGATTTCGATTCACATTGACCTTAATCCCTTAAACAGCCTATGAACCACCAGCGGGCCGAAAGTGTCCTTACAAACCTCTGTTACCAGAGAACAGCCCCACCAGTTTGTACAGACGTCCCTGTAGATACTGAGGAACACACCGCAGTGTGTGATGAGCCTTTCCTCAGGGGTTAAAGAGAAAAGGTAATCTCTGAGGACACAATGAGCCAGCTCACCTCTGCTGATTCAGTTCAGTGAAAGTAAAAGTGAACTGTAAACAGATGAAGTGATTCACATACCTGCAGGGGGAGGGTTCGATAAGAGTGCGATAAGAATTTAACTAATGCAACGACTGTAAACTCAGATTAAAGTTTCCCGAGGTGTGTGTGTGTGTGGAGGGATGGGGGACTTAATTTAACAAAACACTGGTGACCCCTGAGAAGAGCCTGTGAGGTAGTGGGTGAGTTAGAATATGGTGGAAGGAATGGAGTGGGACCTGTGTTGTAAGCCCTGTTGTTAGGTGCAGGATTTATTTCAGCCTATCCTGTAGCGTTTCACCTCTGGACTTGTCATCTGAACAGTCCAGTCATAGCAAGCCACAGTGACAGGACGTCTTCAACGTCTCCTGAACTGGAGAACCAGTTTAGTGGTCAGTTTGGAAGATGATGGACTGCTAATCAGCCTCTACACCGTTGAAAGAATTAGATCTTTGAGGAACGTTTGGAGGTTCTTCTGTTTGCAACTGTGGAGGGACCTCATAAGGTGCTTTGGGGAACCTTCATGGAACCTTCTTCTTCTTCTACAATCCTTTTCTTGAAGGTTCCTCGAAGCACAGTTTACTAAGGTCAGGTTTCTGCAATACTAAAGCAAACTGCTGTGTACGTAGGAGCTAGCAGCTACTAAATATTTACACCTTCTCCTAAGCAGGTGTAAGTTGTGACGAAACCGATGGCAACCTAAATATGTCTCGTCAGGAGCACATCGAGCCAGATGACAAGAATCACTTGTGGTCAGATCTAAAGAGACAGGCTGTATCTCTAAATCTATACCGGTTACTGCCCATGCTTCCATGGCAGTGTGTTGATTGACAGGTTATACACTTGTATGGGTTCTAACCACATTCAGTGGTTAGAGCACTGGGCTATTGATGACAGGGTCGTTGGTTCGATACCCGGGCTCGGCCACTGTTCAGCCCTTGAGCAAGGCCTTTCACCCCATCTCCTCCTCAAGCGCTGCTGATCACTAGTGTGTATGTATGTGTGTGTGTGTGTGTGTGGTGACTGCACAGATGGAACAATGGTGGGTTAAAGGCAGAGGCCAAATTCCATTAGTGTGTAACTAAGGGCTCAGTCAAGGCTTTACCCACAAACTTCACCCACAGAGCAGCCCAGTCCTGGGCTCTGGGCCTGTTCCTGAGGGCCAGAGCTCAGAACAGGGTGGTGGAACAGTTTGCAGGGGTTAGTCTTGTCCTGCAAGTTACATTCTCATCATTTACATTTATGGCATTTACCTGACACTCTTATTCAGAGCGACTTACAAGGTTACTCCTATTACAGAGGTGGGCCAATGTAGTGTTAGGAGTCTTGCCCAAGGACTCTTATTGGTGTAGCATGGCATAGTCACCCAGACTGGGAGTCGAACCCCAGTCTCCCACATGGTGAGGCAGCTCAGTGACAGGTAGTGGTGTTATCTGTTGCGCCACACCATCAATCTTCTAACAGTTTACAGCAGAACTAGGATCAATCAGATCAGGGTTTTTTGCAGTGTGTTTTCACTGTTGGAGCAAAACCATGCATCTCCAAAACAATAACAGGAAAAAAAGAATGAGTAAAAAAAGTTGTTTATTGGAAGTTAATGTAATAAGAGTTTATTCTGAGTGATAACAGTAAAATCAGAAAATTAATCAAAGTCTGGAAAAAATTAATAATCAATCTTTTATTCATATTTCCCATAAATTCCTTTAGTAGCATCTGATTCAGTTGGACTAAAAATTAATTAGTAATTCAGTTTTGTTACTAATAACAATAGACTGAGCATATTGCTATATATTTATATTCATATTTAGAAACATACAGAATAAAGGTTTGATTTGATTGATTTGATTTGTCTGCATTTATACAGTATAACAAACACAAGTCTAAAAGTGCTGATGGTAGCAGTACTCAGCAATACTCAGGAATTCAGGCTTTTCTTAAAGCTGCATCAACTGATACAGTGAGGCGGTTCCTACAGTTAACCAGAAGAAGACCGGCAGACTGCGGCTGCGCTCTGCACCATTAGTGCTGGTTTGGACAGTGGTACCGACTGTAGCTGTAGTTGTGTTGGCTGCTGTGTTAGTGGAAGTTGGACTGGTGCTGGCCGAGACATCAGCAATCAAAGATCTGCCGCAGGAGCCAACATTGCCCACTGAATCCACCACCACCAGCTCCACCTGTGGGAAACAGCAAGATGCGGTGTAGAGCACTACAGTGACGTTCACGCCTCCGTCCAGGACCGTGCTGGTGTTGAGGGAGCCGGTTCCTTGGCGCACCGACACACTTTGGATGCCTGAACCGTTTCTGTCCGTCATGTTAGCAGAGAGGTCCCACGAGGAGAGGCTGCAGTTTCCTGAGCAGTTAGCATTAACGCTAACTATCTCACACACTGGAGGAGTAATGTCCGTTACCTGAAAGGTAGAAAGACGAGCTGAGTTGCTACAAACCACAGGACTGTAATGACTTATGACTTCAGTAATTATCAGTTTAGGACAGTGATTCCCAAACCAGTCCCCAGTTTACCTTCGATAGTTCATGTCTTTGCTCTTTCCCAGTTCCTAACGCACCTGAATCAGTCCATTGACCCAGACCCAGATCTCTGTAGGAGCACTGAACATCTGAATCAGGTGTGTTAGGAGCTGAGTTAGAGCAGAAGCATGGATCAACCACTGCTTTAGCAACAGTGACCATGTTCAGAGTAATGAACTGTGCTTTAATGATGAGCAGTAAATCTCCCTTTGACAGTACAGTGGTGGATTACCGGAGCGACCACAGAAAGCCTCAGCACTGCGTAGTTGGAGTCCGTTCCTCCAGGAGCTTCAGCTTCAATAGTCACAGTGACATCAGTTCCTGAGGGGGTGTTTCCAGGAGCAGCCAGAGTTACTGTACCATTCGCACTGCCCCCAGTCTCGAGAGTCAGGGTTGAGGGAGCATCAGTCATTAGGAAACTGCGGTCGTTACTGACTCTGATATTAAAGATTCCTCCAGAGCCGTTGGTCGCCACAGTGAAGGGCAGAGTTAATGTTCTTCCTGGTTCCAGGGTTTCATCAGCTTGAGCCTGAGGGTGAAGACCATGACAGAGGCTCATATTAGTCAGACAGATGACTGCTGTGGTGCTATGTTAGATTTTTCTAGTTATTTTCATGTCAGAGTATTGCAACTGGTGCTTCATCTGTAGAGAGCTGTATTGTGTAAAGTACTCAGAGTACTCAGATCCAGGTTTTTATTCTTCTGGGTGAAGACGTTTGGGATATCTTTGGACTGTGTAAACTTACAGTGACTGTCACACTTGATGATCTGAGTTGAGTCGAGGACTGTCTCTGAAAAAGGCCGTCTGAAGCTCTGGAGGAACTGTTCACTCCAGTCACACGAACAACAAACTCTCCTGCTGGCATCATGTTGATGGTCACCATGAATTGGTCACTAGCAATCTCCTCCAGAGTCCCAGTCGCCATATGCAGAATCTCTCCAATTTCAGCTGCTGAAACTTTTAACTGAGAAACTATAGGTGTCTTGGTGTCCTTTACTAGTCTCCTTCATGCACAGTTGCTTGGTCTGTGAGGATGGCCTTCTTTAGGCAGATTGACATGTACCACATTCCTTCCACTTCTTAATGATGGATTTAACTGACCTCCAGGGGATTTTCAGTGACTTGTTCTGAATCATGTGGAGTGTTCTTTTGTCTTCATAGTGTATTTGTAGCCAGGAATACTGATTAACCAGTGACCGGACCCTCCAGACAGGTGCTACAGTCACTACACCGGTGATTCCCATTTCACTAATTGTGAGACTACTATTGATCATTGACCATTTCATTAAAAAAGCAATAAATAGGTAAAAGATCCAAGCGGGTGAATGTTTTTTAAAGACACTGTAATCATATATGTGTATGTGTATAATATAAACAATGTATCAATAAAACAGCCAGGCAAATGCACAGCTTTTGTACATTTGTATCAGAGATGTTATGTTAATTGTATAAAAATCAATCTTGCTCACATATTAAAAGGTTAAACAGGGAACAATCTAAAGGCACTGTAAAGTTTGCACCCCACTCTACCCTACATGTTAAGCTCACAATGCAGTCACCTGAAGGACTAGTGATGGTGTAATCTGGAGAGTTTCCTGTGATGTAAATTGTCAGGTTTTGCAAAGACGAGTCCACATAGAAAGAGAAGGTTTCTGCTTTTCCTGGATCTCTTACAGCCTGGAAAACAGTGACCTGAGCAGAGAGAAATGTTGATGTTACTCATTAGACATTGATAATGCTGAAATAAATGAGTTAATGTGTAGAAAAAGAGCAGTTTGGGAAAATGTAAAATTATTTTTAACTCTCAATTTCAGCCATAATGTTAGTGGAACCAGTTTCTGTTTCTGTCAATTACTAGTCTGTGGAACTATTCCTTTAATTACCACAGAGGCACTGGAGGACTCCACTATGATGCTGGTGGCCTGGGGCAGTGTTGCTTTAGTGACCTCAATGGCCTGACCACCAGAAGCCTGAGCCAGTTCCAGGTAGACTTCATTCATTGGGTTGGAGAGTCGACTGGAGACTTGCTGTTGGTCATCTTGAGGCGAGTTTCTCCGGCGACGCCGAGCACCAAGAGCATTAGTCAGCATGAAGCTTACCTTCACATCAGCAGAGAAGGGGGATTAGACTGGTCACGACAACAGCAAACGTCCAGATTATTACCAGATATACTAGATATTTCCACTTATCTCAAATTTAGTCGGTCATGTTTGACGTGTTTGAACGGAACTGACTTCAAAATTCATATACAACCAAAAGGGTAAGACCATTTTAATAGATAGCATACAGTGTCTGAAGCCACAAAGCATATATATATATATATATATATATAAATTTCATATAACTCCATTGCATTAGCTTCCTGACAGTCTCGTCAGCCACACTCTGATATTGTGCAACATTCTCTATTCTGCATAAATACAGTCTCTTTACCTTCTCTGAGTTAATGGCTGCCCACCTATCCGATCTAACCTGTTGGAAGACAGATCGCTGAGGTTCCCTGAACCTGCGTCAGACCAGCCGCCACCCACCAGACTGACCACAAGGCTCCCCTGCCACCTGTGTCTGCCACTGATGCCTACCTAATTACCATGTTCAAATTTACATATACCACTACTAATCATTACTCTCCTTACTCTTACCATCTATACTATGATTAGATCAGCACACCTGAGCAGAAGAACAGTCTTGGTGGTTCAGTGACTTTTATCAATAATTTATAATTAGTTCTGACCAGAGGAGGATGGGTCAGGTCCTCCTTGTGAGTCAAGGCAAGTTTTTCCTTGCCACTGTGGCCTTTGGCTGCTCACTGGGGGTCTTAGGTTTTCATGTCTTGTTGATCTCTTGTTCTCTTACTGATTATTGATTCTGTAAAGCGACTTTGTGACAATGCCAGCTGTAAAAAGCTCACAAGACAAATGAATTTGATTTGATATGATTAGCCTTGATTAGCAAAACTAAGACTGAATGTGCATGTTTTAAAATGAGAATAAAATTAATGTTGGAATAAAAGGATTTGCAATAATCCTGAGCACCATGAACCTTAGAAGCTGTGTTTTGTGTGTATGAAGACTTGTGTGTACTCACTGCAGATTTGGTTCTCTCGATCAGTGCAAGGATAGTGCTCTTCAGTGCCTTGTCCTTTTTCATCAGCGTCCGTAAAAACAAAAATCTCAGTCTCTGGTGGTGAGCCAGTGAGAGCCAGCTGGGGATGCAGCATAGGAAAAGTTTACACACTTACTTGTGTTAATGCATAACTGTTTATTTATTTTAACATTATTATTTCATGATTATTTCATGAACTTTTATAGTTAAGTTAAGCCATTTGTCTCACACATTTCATAGCTGTTTTTCCGAATGATTTGTGACAGGTCTTTTGTAGGTAGGTATTCATCCTGAGTTTTGGATTGGGCAGTACTTAAGCTCGAGGTATCTTTAAGACTCTATCCTATTCAAACTAGCTAAGGATATGTTCTGTGTGAAGTCACTTGGAATAAGAGTGTCTGCTATATACCTTTAATGTAAATGTAAATTAAGTGTTTTTACACACCATCTTTTTCTAATCATTCTGAAGATATTCTGTCATCATAGTGTAGCACAGTATTTGAGTTGTCTTTGATCTGCAATCATTTTAGATACCTTTACATTATACCACTATATATTATCCATGAAAACCAAAAGAATCTGCCATCAAAGAAATAATAATAAAAATAAAAAACCTGGTTTCCTGAATCATACCTGGAGGCCTGAAAGGCACATCTCAGGAATATCTCCTCCATCATTAGGTATAAGGGCATTGATTTCACTTTTAAACAGATCAGGGTCAGTTGTTCTTTTCAGTGGGCCAAAGTCTGAAGCAAAGTTAAAGAAAATGTGCATATAGATAGAATTGTTTTGCCACCAATATAGCTCGGCACAACTAACAGAACAAGTGCTCTCTCCAAATTCAGCTTACAATACCACTTTTAATGACGACTGCAGTCTCAGAATTATTCAATTCCTTCATGACAAGTATCTTTAGAGTCCCCTTCTGCTGTTATTAGCTGCTGCAAATGTGATGCACAGCTAGACACCAGCTTCTGGCAGCGTTCCTGAGGAATCTTAACCCTTTCCTCATGGGCAGTGGCCACCAGTTGACTAAAAGTATTGGGTTTGCTGCTGCAACCACCTTTTTCAAATCCCACCAAAGAGTTTCTATGGGGTATACGGCAGGTCACTGTAACCACAATTCCAGAAACCTCTTCTGAAGTTCCGGAACTTCTTCTAAAACCGAGCCTTGGTAGACTTTGAGGTGTGCTCTGGATCATTGTCTTGCCCTCCACACACTGCAGATTTCCACCAGTGCCAGAGCCACTGCCATGCTTCACTGTAGGCAGGTTGTCCTTTTCAGTGTTTGCTTCATTTTTCCTCCTCCAGACATTCTGCTGATCCATAGGCCCGAAATTCCAGTTTTGTTTTATTGCTCCACAGAACAGAATCCCAACTTGGAGGTCAGTAGAGGTGTTTGGCCGTGCTGCAGGTCTTTTGCATTTGAGGGCTTTTGGCCACCTGCCTCCTCAGGAATCTGGTGGCAGCTGGTGATAGTGTCCTCTTTTTGCCTTGTCCAGGTAGTGTAGCCAGTGTTCCTTTAACTTTGAGATTGCTACCTGTGCTTCCAACTGTTTCTCTGGGATCATTCAGTTCCTTTGGTTTCTTTTGTATCTTTTTATCTGACAATGAGCTCTTCTGTTCTCTGAACTTTCTGGACAACTCTCTTGACTAAACCAAATGCAATCAAACATTAACAAATGTTAACACAGTTAACAAACCCAGAGCCAGTCCACGGATTAGATGCTTTAGCACACCCGATGCAACCAGTGAAGCCCTTGATTTGCCACCTGATTTGCAAATGTGTGCTCTTATGAGGGATTGTATTTAGTGGGTTGAATAATTCTGAGACTGCAGTTGTCAATAAAAGTGGCATTTGTGCTGAATGTGGAGAAACGACATTTTATTAGTTGTGTTGAGCTGATTTGATTGCATCTAACATATTGATTTAAGTCATCTTGTAAAAAAAAAACCTGGCATATTTTGTTTACATATTATTCAATGCAGAGGTGTCTTACCAGGGTCATTAAATGGCACCAGGATGTACTCTGAGGGCTGCTTTGCAGTGCCCTTCCTACTGTTGATGATAAAGGAAGTAACTCTCCTGACCTCTGCTATGTCATCAGACATGCTTCCAGTTGTGTCGATGACAAAACACAGCACTGAAGCCTGGGTGAATCCCATCAGTCTGAGAGGCAAGCATTAGAAAACAAGGTTTTGTAAAAATGCAAAAAGGAAGAAGTGCTGCAGGTGTCACAGAGGTAAAGCAAAAAAGCCCAGGAATTTTTTGGTCTGGGACTGCTTTTGTATTTTCATTGTGGATGCATATGGATTGTACAGCTTCTACCATGCCTAGCATGAAGTCCTTACTTTTTGTATTAGGATTTGATTGAAGATCTGAAATAATTTGGAGTCACACATATGCAGAAATAGAAGAAATCAGGGTGTAATTTTACACAGCACTGTAGAGCAGTGTATTTAGTAATCAGCAATCAGTACTTTGTAGTAAGCGCATTATCACTACTCACCAACTCTGAATATGACCAGACCCATGAAATTATTCATTTATTATTCAATTATTCATTCATTTTCCGATTTCGTATATTTCTGCATATACTCTACATCTCTAATTTCCCTATTCATACAAACCTGTTTGCTATATAGCTTTTGTTTTAGTAGTATAGCTTTTGTCCCATTAACACAGACCATTGATTCGAAAGTCAAAGGTTTTAATAAAAACGTCCTCTGATACCTTAGGAACTCAAAATCTCCAACTGCTGCTCGGATGTCTTCCAGTAGCTCTCTGGTAGCAGCAGTGGCAACTTTCGCTGCATCCTCATGTTTGTCACCATGCTCTGAGCTTTTACTGTCTTTATTGATGCCGCCTGTTGGCTCTGTAAAACGTGTCAAATCCAAAAGTCCTCCATGGCTGCACTTTCCTTGAAATGAAACAAAATCAAAGAAATGGGGCAGAATAAGAGTCAACTCTCCTACCAGAGTCACTTCTTTCGGGTTTACCGCTGTTCAGCTAGATATAATTTAATAGATCACCGAAGATGTGGTGTCATTCTGTAGTCGGGCCATGCAGTTATGCCATGCTTGGCATGGAGGGTCTTAAAGGACGTTCCAAACAGGAAATTGCCTCTGTTGCATCCTGTGGTGATCAAAAATGTTCCAAAGCTGAAACATTTGGTCAATTATCACTGGATCCTTTGAATTAAGAGATAATTAAAGTCAAAATATAAATATTGCTGCGTGTAAGCTAATTCTACTGTGCACTGAATTGAAATCATTAGTCTGGCAGCCTCCTAAAAAGGTGCAAACCAGTATGCTTTGGCAGCATGCTAAGGATAGCTGAGGATGTCGTCCATTTGAACAGTGAATACGCTTTTGTAAGTCACTGTGGATAAGAAGTGTTTAGTCATACTAAACATACTCCATCATCACACTGACTTGATGAGCAGGATACACTGCATGAAGTGGGTTTCCCCTTTTTTGATGAAGAAGGACAAACCACAGAGTGATATAACCGCGACAGCTGACACATTCACCTTACTTTAGTGTAGCTTACTGGTGTCTAACTGATGCTGCACAGCAGCATTAAATTGCATGCAGCAATTGTGATTATGTGATTATGACTTTGTGATTCGGAGGATCCACTGATTTACAAGACAAAAATGTACACAAAACAAAACTTGTAGGGCCTCGAACATATTTACCACAGGACGCAATAGAGGAGATTTCTGGAAAACCCATTCATTTCTGTATTTGAAGATCCAGCTTAGACACAGAGTGGCAAATATGGCCATAATGCTGACTACCTAATTTCTGTTTATGATGTTGCATTGCCCTTCACTGTGATGTGTGATTGGTTTCAGTATGACTCAGCAGTGATGACTGACAATGCTACTATTTGAAGAGCTTCTAATTTGTGAGATTTGTCTGTTTTGTAAGTGTGACCAGCTCAGTGTGTAGAGAATTGGCTATAGCCAGTTTTTAATTGTTGCTTGTGGTGATGTTTATTTCTAGGTACTAGTGAGTAACAAGCTAACATTTGAGTTTTGGTTGAATTTTGGTTGAATAAGCATGCTATGAGTATTAATGTTACATATTTGATAAAAAAATCTTTACACCTAAACTAAACAAAATTTCTTACACTTGCTACACAAAGCTATTTAGTGCGTTACCCTTTGGTTTGAAAAATCTCTGGGCAAAGTATCCTGAGGTCAGTTTCTTCTGTGTGATGATCTCCTCCAAGAGGTTTCCTGAGCAGTCATTTCCACTACAGCTCCTGCATGTTGGTGTTGAAGGATCTGTTTTATAAAATGAGATTTTTCATTTTCACTTTCAGTGAACAGCATGGAGTACTCTGTATACTGAAAAACATCTTGGGCAGCTCATAGAATAAATTTTAGTTTTTTTCGTATACAAGTGTCCGCATGGAATGGAGTGTAGTCTAAGGCTTTAACTGCATCTATAATTTGCTCCCTGTCAGATTTTCCTGAATATGTGCACATTTTTAACACTGTTCACTTTTCATCAGAACTGAAACCACTACCCTCAAAACAATAACTGCAACCAAAATGCTTTCTGTAATTGTTAAATAGTCTCTTAGGGCGTTTTCACACCTGAACGTCTGGAACAAAGTCCAGACCAGGGTACATGTTTTTGTTACATTTGGTCTGGTTTTGGTTTCACACTGCAGTTCAGTGATTACTCTAAAGATCTTTGCAACATCCCATCGTCATCACCTACATGGTCTGTCTCTCCCTGCACTCCCTGACATTGATGGGTTTGTAAAAGGGCCTGCGTATGATGCTGGTGTGTTGTCTTTTCATTTATTGTGCTGAACGCTGCCTCCTTCCAGAATCCAGCTCCCATTAAGTACATGCGTAAGCAGCAGAATGCGCATACCAGATTAGCCTCAGATTCTTATTTTCCTGTTTATAAATAAGAGTTCATCTACAGTTACAGTAGATACAGGAATTTCAAACATAATCTGTTGTATCCAAACGACTGTGTGACACACAGGCATGTGAAAATGAGTCAGATTTTGAAAAAAAAAGAAAACCCGTCAAGAAAATAATTTAATGGTTGATAGCCTGCTTCAACATCCTGTGATTGGTCTGAAAGTCTGAAGTCTGAGCTATGGTCCGTAGCACCTTTCACACCTGCTATTTTGGTAGGTGTGAAAGCATCCTTACAATGGGCAAGGCTCACCCTGGGCAAGGGTTTGGCTCACAGCAAAATATCTGCCCTTGCGTGGTGCCCCCTTGTTAGGTTGGGGGCACTTCTTCTAAGGAGCCAATCCCGTCACCTACCACCTCCCCCTTCCCCCTTCAATGCTTATAAACCCCACCTTCCATGTGTCCTGCCTCAAACCTGTCTTGTGTTCGGTGGTTCCAACTGGCTAAATATAAAGTGAAAAATGTGCACAAGCTCATAAATTCAGACAGAGGGCAATCAGTACAGTGGCTTTTAATAGTAGTTAGTAAAAGACATAAAGTCAATATATATAAAGACTAGTAAATGCATTTTTTTTTAACTATTATAATCTATTATGAATATATAATGAATATGAAATATTCAGACTCCTCAAATTTTGTTCCAACAATCAGCTTGTTAGCCCCCCCCCCGGCTACCTAGTGTTCTGAACATTGAAATACTTGATGCCCATGAAGCAGATGAAGGCTGTAAGAAGATAGCAACATGTTTACAGGTAGATGTTTCCTCAGGTCCAAATGTAATTAAGAAATGGCAGTTAACAGGAATAGTGGGGGCAAAGTTAAGGTCTGGAAAACCAAGAAAACATTTAGAGAGAAGTGCTTGTAGCATTGCTAGAGAGGTACATTAAAACCTCAGTTTAACTGCAAAAGAATTTCAGAAAGACTCTGAAGTGGTTTTACTGTACAGAGACACGTCCACACGTATGACCATCATAGCATAACTTTTTAGCCTCAATGAGAAAAGATATGTTTGGAGGAAAAACCCCTCTCTAACTGTTAACCACAGAAATGTAGGTGGAATTGCTGGACTGAATGGAGGAGTGTGTTTGTTTTGATGTTGAGTTCATATTAACAACCAATCTCCAGAATTGTATACAGCACCTTTAAATAAACTGGATTAACAAACCCCAAACAAAACAAAAACCCCAACAGGTTAGTTTAATCAGAACCTGGGCATTATATCAATGCCTAGAATCAGAATCAGAATCAGCCCTTTCTTGCTTATAATATTTTTTGCCTGGATCACAAAAGTTAATGCCATATTCTAGTTGAGTCAGTGTAAAATCACTTTTTGTTTGCAAGGAAAAGGACGTATGTGGTCATACTGCAGTGACTTGACAGTCTTGCCCTGCCAGACGTTTAGTAATAGAGTACAGAAAAACAGAAAGAATGTAAATGCAAATTAATGCATGCGAGACAAAAACACACCCATGAACCCACACTAGAACAATAGACTTGTGTTTTACCAGCAGTGTTTTCAATTGGGCTGCTTGGTTTGATCAGGTTGGAATATGGTGCATCGTTTCTCAGCTCTATCCAGTTACTATGGCTGTAGAAATCCTTTAAGACAGGTAACAAGATCAGAAAATGTTGAAACATGTTAGTTTTGCACCCTTTAAAAAAACTTTTTACACAGTTCCCTTCATAACATTCTTAAAATCAGCTTATTCCACTACAACAAAGAAGTTCTCCATCAATAATACTGTACCTCAAAAAACACTAAGATTAGGTAGCATTGGAATAATTCTATCACAAATCAAGAATGCACACTAGGCCATAAGGCCAGATTAAATGCTTTTAGCAGTTCATGTTCTTCAAAGCTCTTCATACAGTTCTTGTTACCAACATGCAGCTCGCATTCAAAATGTGTGAAACCAACTAAAACAAAAACCATCTCTTTCCTATAGAACACAGCAGGTTTAAAAACCTTAATATCAGACACTGAAAAAACACCCCTGTTCTAAAATGACCTGTAATACACTGTAACAGGTGTAGTGAAAGGTTACACAAGGTCACAGCTGTCTTTCATATCATAAGAAATTTGAATATATTGCAATTATAAATCACATTAGAACATATTTAAGTAAATTGCATGTTTGTATGGTATCCTATTTATAAATTCTGCTTCTTGGCTGGCCATTCTGTTTCCTTCTTCATCCACATCAAATGTCTGCTCAACAGTACCCCTTATTGTACAGATGGTAAAAAACACCTGGCTTGCTATTTTATTTTTTAATAAAATCATTTTATTATATATTTATTAAATTAAATATATTTTAATACAGTAGTGTGTAACTGTAGAAATAAATATATTTATATATATATATTGTGTAGATTTTTGTTTTGTTTTGTCAGTTTGTATAAGTGTAAAATGTGTTGTTGATACACAAAAGGAGAAAGGAATGCAAACATTTTGAGAGATGAGGTTGTTGAATGGATTCTGTGCACATGCAATAAAAATGGTTCACAGTTAAGTCCACATAGACTGCTGGTTTGAAAGTGAACTCAGCATTGAAAAATCCTACAGAGTGAAGGATGCATCAATGGTGCATCTAACTAAACTGAATCAATAGTCATATCAGTAGTGTAGTAGTGAAACTGTTTTCACATTGATGCTAGTTTTACTGTCTAGCATTACTGTATTGAATCTTTAAGTACATATTGAAAAATGTCCAAATATACAAAAAATGAAATTTCACTCCTCCACAATTTATCCATAGAATTTACACAGGACAGATATTTCAACGTTGACTTCTGTGATCTGATGCCATACCTGTAAGGTGTGCAGGACTTCACCAAGCTTCTCCCTGGCAGCTTCATAGCTCTGCTGCTTGATACTGTTCTTGACAATCCTCACTCCTGTGGTGATAAGAGCTCGTCCACTGAAAAAGGCCTCGTCATCAAAGTGGTATTCTGGTTTAAAGAAATGTCGAAAGTCCACCCAAGCATTACTTCCAACAATCTTGTTGATGCTCTTTTGGAAACCTTTGGCTGAATCAGGTGAGGAGCAAGCGGCTGTCAGAGACTCCACTGTCAGTTTGCTCGGCTGCAGAGAGGAAAGACACAAACATAATAAAATAAAAGACTTTTAGTACTGAAGTAAGTTGATCTACCAGCAGAGAGAAGCTGACAGTGAGGTTCGGTGTCTTCTGCTTTCTCACCAGCACAAAATCTCTGCCTTCACGGAGCGCTTGGGCTCTGCAGACCTCAGCTGTTGTCTCTAAAATTGCATCATGAGTTATGATTTTGTGAGTCTTAGATGAAGAGAACCCAAAGGATCGTGGCAAAAAGGCCAGAGTTTGACGATGGGTGAGGAAGACCAGGAGAAAGAGGCTAGATGTTCTTATCAGCAGACCTGCAGTCATCGTTATTGGATCTATGGGAAGAGAAGAACTGCATCATATATATATATATATAAACCATTAAATAATGATAAAGTACATCATGATGTATTCTGGCTACTCAGCATTTTATATATACTTTAATGACATATTAATATAATAAATGACTAAAACAGCAAGTGCTGTTTACTGATGTGGAAGTCATACCTTGAAGCTTTTGTCTTCAGATTACTGCTGTGAAATGAAGCAAACCCTGTTCCCTATTCAGCCTTGTGCGGCCTCATATATATAGGAATGGAAGGTGTGGCTAATATAACCATGGAAGCCAACCTATGAAGCATTCATTTTGTTGATCTTGACAAACAGTGCAATCATTGAAGGATTTGATCATATATTGTATATATTTTACTTGAGAAGTCAGAAAGGTTTACAATTAAGCAGAAATATGAGAAAAAAGTACAATAAGTACAGGTACAAGGAAATAGAGTATGATATAAGGTTACACTTATGTCATTGCTGTCTGGGAAAACTGGTTCATGGTAGCATAATGTCAGCATGTAGCATGAATAGCGTGCTAAGCTCCTTTCGTTCTTGATGAGCTGTAAATATGCAGAATAATATTCAGGGTTATTGTATGTGTTATAGTATTTGACAGACAGAGAAAAAACTTCAATAGGAATTAGGGTTAAGTTCAGTTTAATGACCAGTGCACATTGTTTTAGCCTAAAACCTTCTTATCAATCCCTACACAATTCTTTAGCATCATGGATTTTTAATTAAGAAATAAAGTAGATTAGATTAGATTAGATTAGATCTGATTCAACTAAATTGTCATTACACATGTACAAGTAAAAGGCATGAAATATAGTTCTATAGTGCAATAAGCAGAGGCAGAGATATGGACAAATATACATGTGAATATATTACAGAGGTATTGTAAACATCATATACAAATGGAATAAATGCTACTATAAACATGATATACAGATGGAAAAAGTCATTCCAACTTTTACATATGTGACCCCCACAAGAGGATCAAAACCTTCCCTTTGTTGAAGTTTGGAAGTATGCAGTCAAACAAAAGTGACCTGACAGTCTTGTTCAACTAGACATTACAACTGAAAATGAAAGTGATATTCTGAAGAAACACTCCAACACAGACACAACTGTTTACATCTACACCACATACTTCACAGTTCTATCCAGTTAATTAGACTGTAGAAATCTGTTGTGTACACACACAAAGTACCAGTGTCAGAAGTGAGGATTAAATTGTCGGCTGATGTCTGATTTTTCAGGTACATACTCTACCATACAGTGCCATGAAAAAGTGAAAAAGCCCCCAGTTGATTTTCTAAATTTGTGACACTGAATGAGTAAACATCTCAAACCAAAACCTTACAAAGAGTAATACATAATAATGCATAATACATGTAGCAGCTCAGACTGTTTGACAAAAAAACAAATATTTGCACATATTCACACCCACATACAGAACTACCAGAGAGCAGATCCAAGTGCATAGAGGAAAACTCTAAATTACAGATTCATTTATTTACTTGCTAGAAGCCAATAATTAGGAGTGCTGAGGTATTTGTAGTGACACTTTTTTTGTAGTAGATTTGTTGTAGATTTTGACTTTTGACTTTATTTTTCCTGTCATAAGATGGTATACTGGATAGAGGAGAAAATATGGGAAAGCCTGCTTTCTTGGTCTAAAACAAAACACTATATAACCACCATGTTTAATAAAAAAGTGGCTGAGTGCATCATTAAAATCATTTACTCATCCATTATCCAGTCTACTTATACAGCTGGTGGAAATTGCTCAGCATGTAGATGCTGGTAAACATGTACCGTGTGTCATAATTGCAAAACAGAAGAATTAACATGTTTATGTGACAAAAGAAACAACTGACAGTTAAACACAGATTTAAACTGATTTACAACACATAATATCAGAACATTAGTACAAAACTGGAGGAATTTAGACTTTTTTAAATTATAGAATTTTAAATAAATTATTATAATAGATTATTATTTACCCCCTTTGTTTAAAGTCCCTTATACAGATCTAGTGCTCTGTCCAAATCTGGAAATATAAGCATCTGATTCAGTTAATAATAATAATAATAATAATAATAATAATAACACACTAATATCTAATATCTTGAGGAATTCTTTTTATTTTGAAACTGAGGCTGTATTTAATATGTATCAATGGGCCCAGTGGATGCATGATGATGAGACAAGCCTTATCTTATGTGAAATTGATGAAGTATCACTGCAGGACCACTAAATCCAGATGTATTAAGAGCTGAAGAGAGCAGAAGAATAGATTAACTATGCTCGGTGAACATAACATTGCAATTTCGAGGTAAAAAAGAGGATGGACAAACAAAAACAGAAACTCCAAGCACAGATTAGGCAAGAATGTGTTCCCATCAGTCAAGATTTGGCCTAGAAGCTGATATCCAGCATTCCAATCCTAAAGAAGAAGGGTCAACACTGTAAATACAATAATATAGGTCTTTGTACTTTAGTATACCATGTAAACATCTGACCAAAGGATTTAAAAAATGAGGCAGTAAACTTTGTGTAAAAATATGTGTCTCAAAACTTTTGTCCATGACTGCACTGTGTAAAGTGATTAGTTTCATTTCACTTACTAATATAAACCAGATGTGAGGTTCAGAGTTCCTGAATTTTAGACATCAACTTTCATGATAAGGTTACAGGTGAGGTTTCTTTCTGATGGCTGTTCTATGCTGAAGGTGCTTCTGCAAGCAATGCTACAATGCTAGTGAAATAGTACACCACCACTCCTTTGTCAGTTAAACTGCCCTGCAGGTACACAACATTGTTGACACATTCAATAAACCTGTCATGACAGGTACGCTATGCTGGCATGCATATATAGCAACGTCAGATGTTATGTAACAGGTGTCCAAATAAAGTGTTACCAAATTTTCTTTATCATGTTGGGGTTTGCTTTGCCTTTTTTGTCAGCATATACACAGTGTGACATGAGGCACACCAAGACCCAGCTGTCCCCCTCACTGGACCCATTAAAGTTTGTGTATCATCCCAACATTCTCTGGTAGGGAAGCTGAGCCTGCTGGGCCTAAACACTTCCCTCTGCAACTGGATCTTGGACTTCCCTGACCGACAGACCTCAAACAGCATGTCCAGCACCACTACACTGCTGTTCACTCTGCTGACTCACGTACTACAAAGTATCCCATTATCAATTTTGCAAAATAAAAAGTTCTCTGCTTTAGCTGGATCTCTTACAGCTTGGAAAACAGTGACCTGAGCAAAGAGAAATGTTGATGTCACTCATTAGACATTGATAATGAAGAGCAGCTTTCTTTGGGTTATTATTTACATAATGTATGATCATGTGAAAGCAGTAAATTTTGGGCAAGCTTTCAAAGTAAGTAAAGTCACCTAAAACTCTCAAATTTAAAATTTAAAATTTCAGCCATAATGTTAGTGGAACCAGTTTCTGCTTTAATCAGCCACTAGTCTGTTTAACTCTTTCTTTAATTACCACAGAGGCACTGGAGGACTCCACTATTATACTGGTGGCCTGGGGCAGTGTTGCTTTGGTGACCTCAACGACCTGACCACCAGAAGCCTGAGCCAGGTCCTGATAGATGTGACAACTGGGAAAGGAATCAGACACAAAGTAAGAGCAAAACAGATAATCCAGAAAACACAATACCAAAACAGAGTAGAACCAGAAACCGAGATACCAGCCAGGGTCGAAACCAGAAGAGGCCATCATCAGACCTGTAAAGAGAAAAGATCAGTATAATAATCAGTAGTACGTTTGGTGAAAATGTAATATACCCTTATGTTTTCTAGTTGTTCGTAGATGTAGAAGTCTTCTTCTACATCTTTTGATCTGGAAATCAAGCTGAGGAGTGTCAGGCAGGACAGTAAAAGCCAGACCATGTTCCTGTATTTTTTTGATATCTGATGCATTCACAAACATAACATAAAACATTCCTAAATGTTATTATTTGCATAACATTTACATAATAGAGCTCATTGTTACTAATATACAGTCTCTAGTAAAACAAAAGTGTATTTACTTTACTTGTATGACTTGTGTTGGTTCTTCAGGTGGAGCCATGTCATCTGAGAACTGTGTGAAGACCCATTTAAAGATTTTAGAAAGTGTCACTAAAGGTTCTTTGTTCGCATCTCATTTTAAAAATGGTTCTTCTATGGGATCCCTTAATGACCAGAACCTTTTGTAGCTGCAGAATAGATTAAAATACTAGTGCTGACTCATTAGGCTTCACATAACGAGGTCTGAGAACACATCACTGTTTACCCGATAATGCAAGAACTTGGAGGTCTTCAAACCAGGGTCTACTAACTGCTATCTGAACTTCATTAAAATGAAAGGGGGGCCGGGCCTTTGCAGTTTAGGCCCCAAAACGGTGGAATAATCTCCCCACTGACTCCCCATCAGACCCTCAGCGTCAGTTCATTGGTTTGTCGGTTGATAATTTGGTCTTTTCCTGTGTCAATTATTATTATTATTATTATTATTATTATTATTATTATTATTATTAGATTCTTAATTGTATTGTGTTTGCATTGTGAAGCACATGGAGACTTATGTTCTAGAAAATAAAGATTAAACTACTTAAATACTTTCCTTATTTTTTAAAAGGGCAGCAAGAGGGTTTGAGGCGAATTTATAGTGGTTTTAAAATCTTTTTTTGAGCTAGATGAGCCCTAATATCATATATCTTTCTTCCGTGGATTTTTTCCGTGGAGAATCATATATTTTTGTAATCTCATATGTGATGCCAGGAGTGACTGATTGAACAATAAAAGGCAGCATGAATTACAGTACTTCCAACAGCTGGCATGGGATGGAGGTGCTCTAAATCATGATGTAGAGACATTATCAGCCCAGGAAACTCTGGGAGTAGGAAAGTGTAACTGGGGGTAGGAAAGTATAGCTGGGGGTTGCTCTTACAGCAGAGCATGGGAATATCCAATCCGCGATGTAGCATCACTCTAAAAAGCCTCATAGCTGTGATGCTGAAACACAATGAGGGGGACTATGTAAAAAGTGGTGCAGTTTTAGTGCTGTTTTGTTCTTTGCTGTGCTGTCCCTTGTTGTTTAGGCGAGGATTAGTTTCTTCCTCACAGACTTCATTTGAGGGAATTTTCATTGCCACGTTGTCACCATTGGCTTGCTCAGAAGAGACCTGGACATGGATCTCTGTAAAGCTGCACTCATGTCTGATGAACTGATTAGAGAAAATAATGAATGTGAAAGACAACTCTCACATCCAACTCAAACAAAAGCACACTATAAACACAATCAGATTTTCACAGTGTGAGATAGAAAATAGATGTGGTCACCTGTGGCAGAGCAGGTTGTTGCATGGTGGTTCACCTGTTAAGTAAAAGTGAATCTTGAACATACCAAGTTGTGATTCATTTTCTTCCATGACTGTTACTGCTGGAAGCCAGGGAGGACATTGTGTTCGGTGTGAGAACAATGCCTTTTGGAATTCCAGAAATGCAATGAAAGTAAACACCACCTTTAATTAAAGGTTAAATTAAATGTTTAGCTAAATCACTGCTTTACAGGTGTTCAGATTACTAAACAATCTAGTCATAGTAAGTGAGTGTGAGGTAGGAAGAGGGACATAACAGGGGAACCAGTTTAGTGGTCAATTTAAAAACAATGGACTCTAGGAGTTTGAGGACAAGCCAAGCCTCCTCCTTCAGCCACTGCCTCTTTATGAACTGCCACCAGCGGAGCATCACTAGGCAGCCAATATGGTCAGAGGAAAATGCTGGATCCCCAGCTCTGATACATCAGACAACAGATGCCTGACATGACCCATGATTCAAACCCATGACCCTCAGGACACAGCAACAGCATCTCAGTCAGCTAGTCCACTCTGAGCCCAACAATCATGTTCTAATTACATTTACATTTAAGGCATTTAGCAGATGCTCTTATCCAGAGCGACTTACAAAGTGCTTTGCTATTTACCCAAGAAAAACCTTAGCTAGTTAGAATAGACTAATAGTTCAAAGCTTTAAGCTTAGACATTACTAAACACAAGACAATAAGGAGACCATAGTACTCAATTCGTCCAAGTACTCTCAGAAGAGGAGGGTCTCTTCAGTCTGGGTTTGAAGACAGCGAGCGTTGGACTCTGCTGTTCAGACACCCAGGGGAAATTCGCTTCGCTACTTTGGTGCAGGACAGAAAAAAGTCTGGACGCTCGTCTTCCGTGGATTTTGAGGGATGGCAGGTCGAGCCGAGCCGTACTTGAAGCTTAAAGGGCTCTTGGTGCGGATCGGTATTTGACCATTGCCATCAAGTACGGAGGGGCTGGTCCGTTCTTGGCTTTGTAGACCAGCGTCAGGGTTCTGAATCTGATGACCTGGGCAGCAGCTACAGGAAGCCAGTGAAGAGAGAACGCAGCAGTGGAGAGACATGGCTGAATTTAGGAACATTGAAAACGACCCGTGCCGCTGCATTCTGGATAAGCTGCAGGGGTCTGATGGTGCGCAGAGGGAGACCAGCCAGAAGAGAGCTGCAGTAGTCAAGTCTTGAAGTGACGAGAGACTGAACGAGCACCTGGGCGACTCTCTAGAGAGGAAGGGTCGAATTCTCCGGATGCTGTACAGGAGAAATCTGCAGGACCGAGTTACGTTTACAACATGACTTGAGAACGATAACTGATCATCCATGACTACACCAAGGCTTCCAGCTTCTGTAGATGGAGTGACCAGTGAGTTCTCAAAGGAGATGGCAAGATTGATTTTGAAGTCCAGCAGTTAATTACATCCCAAGCACTCCTCGACATGCAAGCTCAACATGTGCAGGAATTAATATTGAAACAACATTAAACTTTTAATAAAAATCATCAGACACGAACACTACTTTCATCACCTTTAAACTTTTTAAATCCCATTACTGCAGTAAAATGTGGTAAATTGACCCTTCCTTATGCACATCAAGGGTCATTTTCTGAAATGCAGAATAGGGAAAATAATAGTGAAAAGACGTGAAAAATGTATATTTTAATTATATTGAGGAGTTTCATAATATCAGTTGTCAGCCCCTCGGTATCACGCCCTCCCCCAGGGCGATTCTAAGCCGCTGCCCAAATGCCCCAAAAAAGGACTCCCGCCTTGTTTGTGTTCATGTTTGATTCAGTGTCTCGTTTCATGTTCATGTGTTTCACCTGAGGCTGGCGGTACTTAAGGAGCCTTGACGCTTAGTTCGAGGCCGAGAATTGCATGCTTTGAACCTTGAGGCAGACCGAGAGGTTCCCCTTACTGCTCATGGTGTGTTAAGGCCTGCTTTGGCTCGACTTCCTCGTTCACGAGCAGGCCACCCAGCTCTCTGCCAAGATATACCCACAACTCTCGTTCCAGCTAGGTGACCCACGCTCACGCACCAGTGCCAGGTTTGGTCGGCCTAGCCGTTCTTGCCTAGTAGCTGATCCCCCAGCTAATCCCCCAGTCTCAGGTGTTTTTGTTTTCGCCCTCTTGTTTGTCAGGTTTGTGTTGTGTTCACGTTTATGCCTCTTAGCTGCTGCCTCTTTTGCCCTATTTTGCCCCCTTGTATTAGCTTGAGTTTGTTTAATAAACTACTTGCATTGGCTCCATCTCTGCAAGTGCAAGTACCGCCAATTATTTATTATTCTCTGTCTGTACTGTGTTGTGTTGTCTGTCTGTACTTGTATTGTGTTGCACTTGTGTTCTGTATGCACTGTGTCTATGTTGCACCATATTGTTTTGTTTCACTGTGTACTCTGTATGTAGCTGAAATGACAATAAAACCCACTTGACTTGACTTGAAGTGTTCATCCCTCTGTGTCTGGCCTAACCCGCCATGACATCTGTAAACATCAGCACAGAACAATAGAAATACTTTTGGTTAAATATTTGTATAAATATGTACATTTATGCATGCAAATTTCATCCAAAAATATTTAATTTCAACTGGGAAGATATGATTTGTGTTTACTAAAAGTTATGTTTACGGTGCACAATATGAATGTATTATGATCAAAATCAAAAGGACATGCTAAACTTCACGTAAAATATCTGTGTTGAATTTTACCCTGCATGAGCTTATTCCTCACTCTCCCCTGTTTTAATGTTCAACCCCTCAGTTTATGTTCCAGATCAGTGGATGCAGCACTTGTCTGGCAACCTGTTCCACTTAAGCGATCCGGTTCTCAGCAGAGCCCACAGCACATTTAAGGCAAGAAAGGAATGATTGTATTTTCCAGAAGGCTTGGCAATATAAAAAGGTTCAATATAATGTTCGCTAACTAGTTAAAAATCATGATCATTCAAATTCTACTATCCAACTAACGCTAGCTAGCTCCCCATGCTAAAGACCAAAACGATGAACTAGTTTATACGCTGCAATTAGTTCAATACATAGTTATGTAGTCTGCCACAATGAAGGCCATTACCATCCTGCTTAATGGTCAAATCCAGCCACAGAGATTTGTAAGGACAGGGTTTTGGGGTTTTGTATGAACAATGGATCATTCACCAGCATGGTATTCACGTAGGCTGGAAAAAGGGTGGTGTGCATCAGTAAGTGATTAAGTTCCAGCGAAAAAAAGATAAAGATTGATTGATGCAGATTAACATCAAACTATTTTTTGTGAGTACAAGACTGCATGCCTGAGAGTGTTTACTGAGAACTGGCTAATCTCTGTGGAGGTGGAATATGTTTGTCAGCCACAGATAGTGTAGTAATGTCAATACACACAAGCCATTATATCTACCTGACATTGTGCTACTTTCTGTGTCACTAAGACCCTTCTGCCTTCCTAGAGATTTTCCTCAGATATTTGTTACCACTGCATTAATTTATCCCCATGTGAACATGAATCTAGAACGAGACACTAGAGACACTGTACTCAGAGTGCTTCACAAATTGATGATTTTATTCAGTGTGACTTAAAGCAGGTACTTTATCAGCATTTGCGACCGCTGAACTGGAACTATTGCAGATGCTTTTACATTTACATTTACATTTAAGGCATTTAGCAGACGCTCTTCTCCAGAGTGACTTACAAAAGTGCTTTACTATTTACTTAAGAAAAACCTCAGCTAGTTTAAATAGACTAATAATTCAAAGATCCTCTAATCTTAGACTCTACTAAACACAAGTCAGTAAGGAGACCACTCTGCTATTCACCCAAGTGCTCTCAGAAGAGGAGAGTCTTCAGTCTGCATTTGAGGACAGCGAGCGTTGGACTCTGCCGTTCGGACACCCAGGGGAAGTTCGTTCTACCACTTCGGTGCAGGACAGAAAAAAGCCTGGACGCTCGTCTTCTGTGGATTTTGAGGGATGACGGGTCGTGCCGAGCCGTACTTGAAGCTGGAAGGGCTCTCGGTGCAGATTGGCCAGAGGCCAGAGTCACAATTTTGAATCTGATGACCTGGCCAGCAGCTACAGGAAGCCAGTGAAGAGAGAACGCAGCAGTGTAGAGACATGGCTGAATTTAGGAACATTGAAGACGACCCGTGCCGCTGCATTCTGGAAAAGTTGCAGGGGCCTGATGGTGCGCAGAGGGAGACCAGCCAGAAGAGAGTAAATCTATATAATTTCCCTCCGCTTGATCATTGGCTCATAACCCAGCGTACTTTCAACCTCAGTGCCCTCAGCTTTGTTAATGTAGGAAAATGTATATGTTCTATTGGGAAATGACAAGGGTTGGTGTTTCAAACCAGCTCAAGCTGGTAGAGCTGGTTGACCAGCTTAACTCTTAACCAACCTAGGTTATGTTATTGTTTGGGTTTAATGGTTTAGCCGGTTTACAAGCATAATCAGCCTGGCCAAGCTAGTCCATCAGTATGACAAAGCTGGTCAATCAGGAGGACTAAGCTGATCACCAAGCTGATTGACAAGTATGACCAATGTCATCAAGCTGTATGAAAACCATGACCAGGATCACCAAGCTAGTTGACCCGTATGACCAAGAAGACCAAGCTGGTCGACCAGCCTCGCCAAGCTGATCAACCACCATGATCAGCATCACCAAACTGGTCAATCCAAACTGGTCATCACCAAGCTGGTCGACCAGCATGACCTGCAAGACCAAACATGACCAAAATCAAATGCAACATTAACCATGCAGGTCAAGAGCTAGTCAACCAGCTAGAATTCCAGTATGAGGTATGTTTTTGCCTGGATGACCAGCTTTTCAGCCTTGACCATCAAAGATCAGCTTAGACCACCTGAAACTGGCTACTAGCAAAAGCTGGTACACACATATAGTACTGACCTTACTGCTGGACACATTATTACATACAGTACTCGCCTCACTGCTGGACACACTATCACATACAGTACTCGCCTCACTGCTGGACACACTATCACATACAGTACTCACCTCACTGCTGGAGACTCTATTATATACAGTACTCACCTCACTGCTGGACACACCGTCACATACAGTACTCGCCTCACTGCTGGACACTCTATTATATACAGTACTCGCCTCACTGCTGGACACACTATCATATACAGTACTCCCCTCATTGCTGGACACACCGTCACATACAGTACTCACCTCACTGCTGGACACTCTATTATATACAGTACTCACCTCACTGCTGGACACTCTATTATATACAGTACTCACCTCACTGCTGGACACACTATCACTAACAGTACTCGCCTCACTGCTGGACACACTATTACATACAGTACTCACCTCACTGCTGGACACACCGTCACATACAGTACTCGCCTCACTGCTGGACACACCGTCACATACAGTACTCGCCTCACTGCTGGACACACCGTCACATACAGTACTCACCTCACTGGACACACTATCATTTAGAATACAGTTATTTTACAGTATTTTGTCTTATTCTACATAACTCGCTCTATAATAGTTTGCTGGACTATTTTTGTTAATAACGCCTCCCTCTGCTGGCTGCTCTCAGGACAGACTCATAGACTCAGCTCCAGCTCACTGCCTGACTCATTAGGGACTGCTCTTTATGCCTTTTCTGAGTCATGTAAGTTATTATGCTTGGTCCTGTGTATATAGGTTTCCTGGGTTTGCTGCTTGTTTGTTTTTTGGGTGGTTATGAGTAAAGGTGCACGTATTTGTCACTGTACTGTACACTGTGAACATACATAGTGTACACTGTGAACATAGTGAACATACACACACACACACTAGTGCACTAGGGTCAGTGAGTACACACACCCAGAGCGGTGGGCAGCCAACTCTAGCGCCCAGGGAGCAGAGAGGGTAAAGGGCCTTGCTCAAGGGCCCAACAGTGGCAGCTTGCCGAACTCAGGAATTGAACCTACAACCCTGTTATCGATAGCCCGACGCTCTAACCACTGAGCCACCACTGCCCTTCTGTACTCTTGCCTTAATTGCCTGTGTTAACCCCTTGCTATCATCATGAGCATTGGACTGGGCAAAATATTTCAGTTTTCATTGTTCTTGTTTTCATTGATAAAGTGCTAAATCTAATTGCTCAAAGACATTTCTTGTATGTCTCCATTTTGAGCTTGTGATTTGATTGGCTGATATGCGAAGTTGGTCACATTAAAAAGAAGCTTTCCACTTATCTGCAAAATGATTTATTATGTGCCTTAAAGGATCAGAAGTACAATTTAGCTCACAGACGCTGGTGAACATGAAGTTACGGTAAAACCAAGAGTGTATAGAGCAATACATGATGCAAGACATCACTGCCAGTCAAACACTGATATGTGATATAATGTAATAATCAAATATTTCACTTGAATTCCCATTACACACTCAGCATTAAAGCATGGTTGCTTCATTGGTATTACACAAGCTTAAATGTGCTGACAGTAGAAAAATGCAGGGTTTCAGGTGAGCTGCAACAGCAAGATGGTTCCTACAGTTAACCAAAAGAAGACTGGCTGAAACAGGTGGCATTCAGCACCATTAGTGCCAGTCTGGATATTGGGACTGGTGCAGGAGCCAACATTGCCCACTGAATCCACCACCACCAGCTCCACCTGTGGGAAACAGCAAGATGCGGTGAAGAGCACTATAGTGGCGTTCACGCCTCCGTCCAGAACCGTGCTGGTGTTGAGGGAGCCGGTTCCTTGGCGCACCGACACACTTTGGATGCCTGAACCGTTTCTGTCCGTCATGTTGGCAGAGAGGTCCCACGAGGAGAGGCTGCAGTTTCCTGAGCAGTTAGCATTAACGCTAACTATCTCACACACTGGAGGAGTGATGTCCGTTACCTGAAAGGTAGAAAGACGAGCTGAGTTGCTACAAACCACAGGACTGTAATGACTTATGACTTTAGTAATTATCAGTTTAGGACATTCTTTAGAATACATTAGAATAAAAGGGTCCTCTTTATTAAGTGTCTTTAATAACTGTGTTGTTACACATGTATGTATGTAATAACTGTGTAACTACTGTGACGTATTCACTATTACAGATGTATTACTTAGTATGGTATCAATGATGAATAAATGATGAATCGACTGAAGCTTTGATCTACATAACTACACAAAATAACTACAATTAAAATCAGCAAAACACACCAATACAATTACTCCTGTCTTATTACACATGTATAACTACATAAGAGAGAATATGCATCTACAGCTATTCCAATACATTTATTCATTTATTTATTTATTTATTTATTTATTTATTTATGGTATTTAGACTCTCATCCAGAGCGACTTACAAGGTTACTCATATTACAGAGGTGGGCTCTTATTGGTGTAGCGCAGCATAGTCACCCAGACCGGGAATCGAACCCCAGTCTCCCACATGGTGTAGTAGCTCACTGACCACACCAACCATGTAATATACTTGTGTTATTACAGTAGTCAAAACTAAAGTACTGTACTATTGTATAACCAGTAGATACATTGTTATTGTCTGATGTATTAATGTGTAACAACACAGTTATTACAGGTACTTAGATTTTATTTTAAAGAGTTACCGCAAATTGTTCCAGGACACCACTAGTCGTATTCCTTAATAAGTCAAACTGGCTCCTAACTAAACCACTGAAAATGTTCATATATTGGATTGAGATAATACACTGAAATAAAATATACATAATTAGGGATTTTAAAGAGCAAAACAGCTTTTATTTGTCCTTTAACACATAAAATAGCCTTTTAATCACCCCCTGATTATGAGTGTCCTTGATAAACTCTTAAAATATTCTTAGAATGAAAACAGGACTCCAAGCTATACTGGATTTAAGGTTTTTAAAGGTAGGTTTAAGATAAGATTGTAAGATATCTCTTACTTTACCTTTAAAAATTAGGGGGCATTTACTAGTGGTGGACAAGTGCTTTTTATGTGCTTATTAAATATTACTAAGGAATGTAACACTATGACTATGATATCAGGGGTAAATTAAGACAACAGTAATGATAGAAACCTAAGATATACTGAATATTCTAAAAGTTATTGAAACAAATGAAACTTTGTGTGTATTAATATATATACTAATTCATTAATACCCACAAAGTTTCATATATTACCAATGACTAAGGAATATGACACTATGACTATAATTGGAGGGGTAAATTAAGGTAATGATAAAGGTAGATTAAAGTTTTTAGGCCCTGAGGACTGATTTGAGAAGCTGTTTACTGACTTGCTCGTTTTTAAATATGATGTGTTATTAAAAATAATTTTTTTGGGGTAGCTTGGAGCGATCACTGTTTCTTTCACAGTACACTTAAATATTAAAGCAGAAGTAGACAGATAGATAGATTACCGGAGCGGCCACAGAAAGCCTCAGCACTGCGTAGTTGGAGTCCGTTCCTCCAGGAGCTTCAGCTTCAATAGTCACAGTGACATCAGTTCCTGAGGGGGTGTTTCCAGGAGCAGCCAGAGTTACTATACCATTCGCACCGCCCCCAGTCTCGAGAGTCAGGGTTGAGGGAGCATCAGTCATTAGAAAACTGCGGTCGTTACTGACTGTGATATTAAAGATTCCTCCAGAGCCGTTGGTCGCCACAGTGAAGGGCAGAGTTAATGTTCTTCCTGGTTCCAGGGTTTCATCAGCTTGAGCCTGAGGGTGAAGACCATGACAGAGGCTCATATTAGTCAGACAGATGACTGCTGTGGTGCTATGTTAGATTTTTCTAGTTATTTTCATGTCAGAGTATTGCAACTGGTGCTTCATCTGTAGAGAGCTGTATTGTGTAAAGTACTCAGAGTACTCAGATCCAGGTTTTTATTCTTCTGGGTGAAGACGTTTGGGATATCTTTGGACTGTGTAAACTTACAGTGACTGTCACACTTGATGATCTGAGTTGAGTCGAGGACTGTCTCTGAAAAAGGCCGTCTGAAGCTCTGGAGGAACTGTTCACTCCAGTCACACGAACAACGGACTCTCCTGCTGGCATCATGTTGATGGTCACCATGAATTGGTCACTAGCAATCTCCTCCAGAGTCCCATTAAAGGAGTTAGATGTTGAAGTTTCAACCAGTGCTACCTCTGTAGGCCTCACACTGTCCCCACCAACCATGGTGACCAGTAGAGTGGCATTGCTGTCTGAACGGAGGACAGGATGAATATTAGAGACACAGGGATAGGTTTAAATCACACTCTGCTGAAAATCATGGAAGTTACTTACTAGCTTTCGGCCTGCTGTTTAACACAGCATAGCTCGGATGAGGCCCTTCAGACAGCTCAATAAAGTCAAACAGGAAGTCAATCCCACTTTGACCTGGACAGTGAGAAAGACGAGCAGTGAATCTCATGAAAACATGAATCTCCAAAATGGTGATTTTACAGGAGAAAGAATGTCCTGAACTTTAAATGGAAGTCAATGTAAGAGTTTAATTTAAGTAATTTAGAGCATTTCTATTGGTCCATTCATCCAGAATTATTTACACAGTGTACAGAGCAGCTACTGGGTTCAAACCATGACCCAAAAC
Source organism: Salminus brasiliensis (assembly GCF_030463535.1). Lineage (NCBI taxonomy): Eukaryota > Metazoa > Chordata > Actinopteri > Characiformes > Bryconidae > Salminus > Salminus brasiliensis. The sequence goes on from NC_132881.1 coordinate 43,835,528, forward strand.
TAAAAACAGACAAACAAGATTTCACAGGCCAGCCTTTATATATACATATATTTACAGCTCCAGAAAGAATTAGACCACCCAACATGATCAGTTTCTGTGGTTTTACTATTTAACGGCAGTGTGTTTTAAGAAAATTAACATTTGCGTTGTATTTCATAAACCATGGACATTTCCCAAATTCCAAAATAAAAGTTTGCTATTTAGAGCATTTATTTATTTACAGAAATGACTGATCAAAAACAACTGCTCAAATAATGCAAAGAAATGATTATAATAATTAATTATAATGTAAAGAAGTTATTATTGAAATGTAAACACTGTACTAATATCTGAACTTTGAGAGCATTCAGAAATCACTATGGTGAAATAACCTTGACTGCCAATAACAGCTCTCACGTCTTGGCAGACTCTCCACTAGTCTTTCACACTGCTGCTGGGACTTTATGTTATTCATAGTCTGCAAAAAAACCTTAGCTTTGTTTGCTGAAATGCCTGGAATACAATGGCTGCCTTACACATAGAGATGCAAATTTAAGAAAGAAAAAATCAAGTGGTCTTTTTATTTTTTTCATATATATATATGTTGATCGCTGTACTTTAATGAAGAAAAATGTTTGTTTTACCGAAGACTTTGACGGTGTAGGGCTGTGCTGAGCTAATGCTGATAAACCACAGTCCCGTCTGGTCAGAGATATGTGGACGCACTGTTTGGAAGTTACCAACCACCTTAATAAGCCCCAAAGCTCCATTTGGATCAGCACTGTTCTGTGAGACTCCTAAAAATTAGATGAGATGATAAATAAAAAATATATAGATGAAATTTAATATTGCAGAATCATGTAATATTTTATCCATTACATGATTCTTGCCTGATTTCATATTCTGCTCAGACCAGTGATGTGAAAGGGATTATCATTATTATTATTATCATCACACTTTTCGGAGTTCCTAAACTTCAGATGAGGTTCATAACATTGACATTATCATGCATGTGTTGTGTGCAGTTTTATGCAGTGTCATGGTATCTGTACCAGTAATTGTCATAACAGATATTCAAATGTTTGATGTCTCGACTTTGCCTTTCTTGCCAGCATACAAGCAATGTCTGTACTATTATCTCATGAATTAAGTGCAATTTTAACTTTTTGTGCAGATGTCTTCCATTTAATTCCATTTAAATCCATTTAATTTAATTAAATTTGGCCACCTTTCACATATAACTGTATATCTGTATGTGTTTGAACAATATACCAGTCGTACAGTGAGTGAAAACTACAGCCAGGCTAATGCACAGCTTCCACAGGACAGGCTGTACATTCAGAGATGTTATTTTGAATGTATACAAAAAAGGCTAAGCAGTTGTGGCTTAGTGGTTAGAGCACCAGGCTCTTGATGACAGGGCTGTGGGTTTGACACCAGTGTTCAGCAAGATGCCACTGTCGTGGCCTTTAGCAGAGTCCTTAACCCTCTTTGCACCCCGGGTGCTGCAGTGATGGCTGCCCACCGCTTTGGTGTATGTGTGTATTCACCTCACTGATGGGTTAAAGGTCAAATTGTGGTAAATGTGGTTGTCTTTGTACCCCACTCTACCCTACATGTTAAGCTCACAATGCAGTCACCTGAAGGACTAGTGATGGTGTAATCTGGAGAGTTTCCTGTGATATAAATTGTCAGGTTTTGCAAAGACGAGTCCACATAGAAAGAGAAGGTTTCTGCTTTTCCTGGGTTTCTTACAGCCTGGAAAACAGTGACCTGAGCAGAGAGAAATGTTGATGTCACTCATTAGACATTAATAATGCTGAAATAAATGTGTAGAATGAAATAGTTAATGTGTAGAAAAACTCTAATGTTAGTTAGCCAGTCTAGTCTGTTTGTCTATTCCTTTAATTACCAAAGAAGAGCTGGAGGCATCCAGTATGATGCTGGTGGCCTGGGGCAGCATTGCTTTGGTGACCTCAATGGCTTGGCCACCAGAAGCCTGAGCCAGTTCCTGGTAGATCTCATTTGGGTTGGAGAGTTGACTGGAGACTTGTGTCTCACTATGTCTCCGGCGACGCCGAGCACCGAGACTATTGGTCAGCATGAAGTTCACCTTCACACCAGCAGAGAAGGGAGGTTTAATAAATGACTTTTTTAAAGACATTTTATCATCATGACAAAAGCCTGTGTACTCACTGAACACTTCGTCCTCTCAATCAGGGCCAGGATAGTGCTCTTCAGCCACTTGTCCTTTGCTTCAGCATCCGTGAAAACAAAAATCTCCGTCTGTGATGGTGAGCCAGTAAGGGCCAGCTGGAATGCAACATAGGAAATATTCAGATATTCACCTTGTGTATATTAACAATTTATTTAATTGAGAAATATGTTAATGTTCATTATATAGGAAATCCGAACTAAGCTGCTGTTAACGTAACTGCAAAAATGCAGATCCAGAACATATAATTGAAATTGTACCAAACCCTGCTGTAAATAACTCAATCATACCTGAAGGCCTGAGAGAATCATCTCTGGAACATCTCCTCCACCCTGAGCTTTCAGAGCATTAATTTCACCTTTAAACACACCAGTGTTCGTCGTTCTTATCAGTGGTCCATAGCCTGGGGGAGTGTGTAAGGCAATGTCAAATATATGTGGATTATTTTTTGACAGTCTTACAGTGTTTTTTCTTTGGCTGATAAGAGGCCATGGCTAGACAGCTGGTGAATCCCTGCACTTCCACAAAAGCAGTATGCATCTACTGCATTGCTTTAACCCATTAACACTCCAAGGCTCATAACACAGTAAGGCGTAGTATTCAGTAACTACAGGGATGTCTGTACATACTGGTGGGGATATTCTTTGATAGTAGAAGTTTGTAATAACACTTTCGGCCCACCAGAAGTCCGTTTGCAAAAACGGACCAGCCCCTCCGTACTTGATGGCAATGGTCGAAAGCCGATCCGCACCAAGAGCCATTCCAGCTTCAAGTACGGCTCGGCTCGACCCGCCATCCCTCAAAATCTACGGCCAGACAAGCGTCCAGGCTTTTTTCTGTCCTGCACCGAAGTGGTGGAACATAACTTCCCCTGGGTGTCTGAACAGCCGAGTCCAACGCTCGCTGTCTTCAAACCCAGACTGAAGACCCTCCTCTTCTGAGAGGACTTGGGTGAATAGCAGAGTTTAGTAGAGTCTAAGATTAGAGGATCTTTGAATTTTTAGTCTATTTAAACTAGCTGAGGTTTTCTTGGGTAAATAGTAAAGCACTTTTGTGAGTCGCTCTGGATAAGAGCGTCTGCTAAATGCCTTAAATGTAAATGTAAAGGTCAAAAGCCTAGGCTAATGTTGTTTTATGCATGTGTGTCTTACCAGGATCATTAAACGGCACCAGGATGTATTCTAAGTGTTGCTTTGCAGAGCGCTTCCTACTGTTGATGATGAAGGAAGTAACTCTACTGATCTCAGCTATTTCATTAGACATGCTGCCGGTCGTGTCCACAACGAAACACAGCACTGCAGTCTGGGTGAATCCCATCAGTCTGAAGGGCAAGCATTAGGAAAGGTGAATAATTCAAACAGGTTTTTGCAACGTCAATCTGTGCCAATGACAGTTTAACAGCGACCTGTTTTTCTGTGGTTGTGAAACACAGCCCCTCTTCATGTGTCATGAGAAGCAGGTGAAGGCCTTGCTTGTGAAATGTTTCCAGGAAATTCTAAAAATAACCTAGTGTGATTGTGTATTACTGTGTCCTCAGAAGTCCAGAAAAATTCCCAAACCAACTAGAGGAGTATCAGTGACTCTGTGACACATCAGCAAAGCAGATCATTTAGCCATGTCATTTGGAGGCTGGAAGACCTTCTTCCATGCTGAGAACTGTCAAAAACGTCAAATCTGACTCCTTAAAGCTTTTCTGAGGATACTGAGCTGATGTTTTGGGCTCCTTTACAGCTGGAAATAATGTGTAAATGTTCCATTGAGGATGAGAGGTGGACGCAAAAGCAGGATAATGTTTATTAATGTTAAGACAAAGTGAACTAAATACTAAACTATGAAAATAATCAAGTAACATAAACTCCAGGAGTAACAAAGAAATATAAGCAGGCATGAGGAGAGTAAAGGTCCAAATGCACAGGAAGTATGGATGAGAGCAACATATCGGGGTACTTTGCCCTTGTGTAATGCCCCGCCCCTCTAATTTTACTATTAAATTACTAATTAAATTTCCATGCCTTTCACAATTTAGTTGCATATAATAAGGATTCCACGCTGATCTATAGCTGTAAGGGCCGGCCAGGCGAACAATTATATCAGTCATAGCGGCACAACAATTAAACATCGATAAGTTGACCTGTGATTAAGTGTTTGCAACAGAAGTACATGTATTAACTGGTCCCTCTGTGTACCTTTAGAGATGACCACTTTGCGGATGGCCTGAGGCCACAGATCTCTCCCTTTGCTGTCTTTTGAGGAAGTGAGGAAAATTGTGGGTTTGTTTTATTTTCAGATGAACAAAATGCCACGCAGAAGCTTTTAGACATGGTGACACTATTATTTCCAACTATAATAGTTGGACTAGGACTATGACTGGGTTTGATTTTTCCCGAAAGAGAGTGTCATCGTTATGCTAGGGGTAGTGAATCATTGCCACTCTTTGGCATCCACTGTCTGTTCTTTTGCTGAGTTTTCTCCTCTTAAATATTTTATGCTAGCATAGGGAAGTGACTTGTGGTTGCTCTCATCCATAATAACACAAAGGCTAACAAGGCATACCTGACGATGGTTAACAAGAGGCAGGGCTATCATAGAGAGTACCTGGGAGACAAACAGCAAGGCGGGGCAACGACTGAGACTAGGAACAACCACAAACAGATCCATGTGTTAAGGAGCATAAGGTAATCAAGACAAGAGAAAGAAGACTGGAGAAAGATGCAGAGACAGAGCAGAAAGGGGACAAAACAAGACAAAAGCTTGACAGGATTAAACAGGGCTGTAAGTGGGTGTGTCTAGGTTAATTGACCCCAATTATCAACTACATTTTAGGTTGATTGGTTGATTAAGTGCCTATGGGGTAATCATTTTTTTGATACATGGACATTTGGACATATTTTTTTTCAGTTATTAAAATGTAAAATATAACATTTAAAGTATATTGCCTTATATATTAACTTTTATTTATTAAGTATATTAAATTAGTTATTTTTCAATACTATCTTAATTTAGTTTGAAAGTCTTATGCAAAAAAATTATAAATTACAACAGTGTGCTCAGTGTATTTAGCCATGGCTACTTTATAGCACAGATTACTGGTTGTCATTAATTTCTTATATTTCTTATATTTCTTCATATACTCTGCATTATTTTCCATTCCCCTATGCCTTCAAACCATTTGTGGTGGTAAAGCTGTTGAGATAGTTTCAGTCTATTGTTCCTTTTACATAAACTAATCATTTAAAGTCACAGGGTTAAAAAGTTCTTCTGATACCTTAGAAACTCAGTGTCTCCAACTGCTGCTCGGATGTCCTCCAGTAGCTCTCTGCTAGCAGCAGTGGCAACCTTCGCTGCATCCTCATGTTTATCACCATGGTTAGAGCTTTCAGTGTCCTTATTGATGCCGCCTTTGGGCTCTATATAACTTGAGAAATCAAAATATCCTCCATGGCTGCACTTTCCTTCCAAGGAAATCAAAGAATATATGTTAGGCCTATTTCATCAGTGACCAATTACACCTGCCTTGTGTGTGTGGGAAGCTATTCGGTGCATTACCTTTTGGTTTGGTGAATGTCAGGGAAAAGTATCCTGAGGTCAGCTTCTTCTGTGTCATGATTTCCTCCAAGAGGTTTCCTGAGCAGTCGTTTCCTTTACAGCTCCTGCATGTTGGTGTTGAAGGATCTGTTTAATAAAATGAGATTTTTCATTTTCACATTCTGTGAACAGCATGGAGTACTCTGTATACTGGGAAACCACCCCAACCTTCCCATATTCATCATAATCATTGATTATATATATATATAAATAAACAATACATAGTGTAAATTAACCCCTTAAAACACATATGGGCACCATATGCCAGGCTAAAAGTGTTATTACTAACTTCTATTACCAGAGAACAGCCCCACCAGTTTGTACAGAAGCCCCTGCAGTTACTGGGTAATTTACAATGCCATAGCTAGTCACAGTAAAAGATATTTTGGCCAGGCATGCCCAAGCTTTTGCATGCCACTGCACAACAATTCTCGTACTTATCTGCCAGATTCCAGCTGAGTTGGTGTGAAATGGCCCGGAAAACTCTAATTTTTGTTATTGGGAAGTATGTGGTTCCCTACCAATCTCTAACATAGCACACCCATATACCCACACCTTAGCAACGGACTTGTGTTTTACCAGCAATGTTGTCAAGCGGGCTGCTTGGCTTGATCAGGTTGGAGTACGGTCTTCTGTTTCCCATTTCTATCCAGTTACTATGACTGTAGAAATCCTTCAAGAGAGACACGTAACAGTATTACAAACAATGTAGAACCATGGTATTTTATAAAGTTACACCCAGCTCTCAAAACTGAGCTCACTTTTAGACAAACTCTTCACACTGTTCTCTTTATAAACATGCAGCTCAGCACAGACACAGTCTGCCTCACCTCAAAATTAGCTAATTCTACCAGAACCGAAAAGTTCTCCATCAAACCATTAGACAATTTCCTCATCTCAGCGCTCAAGACCTTTTTTACCGTAATCACTGCTTAAATGAGTAAATATTACTCAGTACTGAGTTCACTTCTTCCAAAGCTCTTAATATAGTTCTCTTTACTATGTATTTCAGCACAGCAGTTAACCTCACATCCCCAGATGCCCCCAAATCTCCAAAACTCCTTCTGTCATTATCAACACTTTATCATTCAGAGCACAATGAGCAAGAGCTGTATTTTAATGCAGGTCATTTTAATGTTACTATAATTTAAATGTTAAAGAAGATATCTATCCCCATCCACATATCACTTATAATTCCACACCTAAAACAATTATTTTGCCCTGCTTGATTCATCTCTGAAATCCGTTGTCAGCTGGTGTTTCCAGACATCTGCTCTATCCAATTTGCAAGGCCAATTACCCAGTTCCTTATAAAGTGATCATTTAACACTAGTAGGGTAAATGGCATATCTCTAGACAGCTGGAGCACTTGGAGGAAAGCCCTGATACAACAGCTAACAGATGCTCTTCTGACCAACAACTACACTAGGTAGGGAGAACCCAGCTCCTGAGAGAGCAAGGCCAATTCTACCCTCTCCAGCTGCTGATGGCAAACCAGCGTTCATCGGACCACAGTGGCAGTGCCTTGGTCCACAGGATCACTCTGGGCCCTGTACACGGCATGGCCTGTATGCAGCAAATTTACCAGTGTTAAATCAACACGGTTAGTGTGACACTCCCATGTTAATTTAACACTAACAGTGTTGATTGAACACTGGCAAAGTTGCTGTGTACGATGAAGATGAAGGTTCATTGAATTCATTTCGTGTTAAAGCAATGAAAAAGATCACAGTTCAGTCCTCATAGACTGCTGTTTTGAGAAGCATAGGAAGGTGAACTCAGTATTGAGAGAATCATGTGACCAACTGTGAAAAAAGCTTGAAGAAATGACCTAAAAATGAAAGTGTGAAGGAAACAAATGCTTGCATTAGCAGTTATGTCTGAAACGTGCTTCCCCAAACAGCAGTCAGCATTTACATGAAATGTGTAGTGTTCTGTTTTCAGTGCAGCCATGAATGAGCAATGATTGCCAGCACTACAGCTTTACTAGTTTTATGCTGGCATACCTGTAAAGCGTGCAGGACTTCACCAAGCTTCTCCCTGGCAGCTTCATAGCTCTGCTGCTTGATACTGTTCTTGGCAATCCTCACTCCTGTGGTGATAAGATCTCGTCCACTGAAAAAGGCCTCATCAGTAAAGTGGTTTTCTGGTTTAAAGAAATGTCGAAAGTCCACCCAAGCATTACTTCCAACAATCTTGTTGATGCTCTTTTGGAAACCTTTGGCTGAATCAGGTGAGGAGCAAGCGGCTGTCAGAGACTCCACTGTAAGTTTGCTCGGCTGCAGAGAGGAAAGACACAAACATAATAAAATAAAAGACTTTTAGTACTGAAGTAAGTTGATCTACCAGCAGAGAGAAGCTGACAGTGAGGTTCGGTGTCTTCTGCTTTCTCACCAGCACAAAATCTCTGCCTTCACGGAGCGCTTGGGCTCTGCAGACCTCAGCTGTTGTCTCTAAAATTGCATCATGAGTTATGATTTTGTGAGTCTTAGATGAAGAGAACCCAAAGGATCGTGGCAAAAAGGCCAGAGTTTGACGATGGATGAGGAAGACCAGGAAAAAGAGGCTAGATGTTCTTATCAGCAGACCTGCAGTCATCGTTATTGGATCTATGGGAAGAGAAGAACTGCATCATATATATATATATATATATATATATATATATATATATATATATATATATATATATATATATATATATAAAAAACATTAAATAATGATAAAGTACATCATGATGTATTAATACTGGCTACTCAGCATTTTATAATATACTTTAATGACATATTAATATAATAAATGACTGGAACAGCAGGTGCTGTTTACTGATGTGGAAGTCATACCTTGAAGCTTTTGTCTTCAGATTACTGCTGTGAAATGATTCGAGGGAAATCCTAACCCGTTCATCCCTTTTCCTTGTGCAGCCTTATATATATATGAAGAACAGGAGTGGCTGATATGATGATGACAGCCAAACCATGAATCAGTCTATTGGTCCAAGCAAGATGCAGATTTAGTCTGAAAAGTGGGAGTGGCCAGGGGTGGCAGAAGTACACTAGTTACTCCATATTTTTCACTTTGTGGGACCAGTATTGGCTAATGTTATATGGTAATAACAATATATATGGTAATATATGGCATTATCAGCTCTGATATCCCAAACATGTGATTAACACTAATAGCCTGCTTCTGTCTTTTCATCCAGGCTTAGCAAACATACTTATTTTGCTAAGTTTTAGCATTTCTTAGTTTTTTTGTTTACCTATGTAAAAAATAAATTTGCTAAATAAATTGTTACCTATCTGAAATCAGAAAGTGTGTCAGAGCTGTGTATCATATTGACCAGGTTTCAAACTGGCACAAAAATAATAGTGAGTAATAATAATAGGTGCCTTAATAGAAGTTGACTGGTTATGAACATTAAAAGTTAAATGCTAAAATGTTAGAGGGACAAGTCTATTCATAAATATACCCAACTATCATGTCCATGTGGAGCCTGTATGAGTAGACACATATGGATGCCCACTAGGGTCAGTGATGGGACCAGGAAGGGTTAATACTGGTACATACAACTATCTGGGTTGTACACTGCATATGAGGCCTAGATGGAATAGGACCCATATAAGACTAAAGAAGCCTATGTATAGTATATACAAACCCACTCAGAGCTCATGCCCACCTGGAGCCCACCTATTCCATGTTCCACCCATGTGAGCCCCACATATGCATGTTGGCTGGGTTTGGAGTAGAATTAAAAGGAAGTAAGTGACAGATATTCTCAAGTTCTCACGGAATGATTTTTTCTGAAAAGTTATTGCATAACTGAGATGGTATTTTACACGGGAAAACGTGGGTGCTGAACATTGGCTAATAAATAGCAGTCAACAGCTTGTGTTGTCATCTCTGCAGAATCCCAGGTGTCAAACTTTCAGAATTACTTTTGATAATGCCTTCGAATCATTTCATGAGTAAAGTTTCATGTGAGGGTCTGATCAGCCTTGATCTGTCGCTTTCCCAGTTATGCAATGTGATTAAACTGAGTTGAATTTTGAGATTTGGGGGATTTTGAGATTTGAGGTCTATATATTATTTAAGTTAATTTAATTGACCTGGAAAGGTTTTGTGAAGTTCAGGGGTATGTCACCGACATGTTATTGCGTTCATTTATTTATTTATTCTTGTTATTTTGAACATATATTGTAGCTATGTATATTGTGATCAACCTGGCATCACACCTGAAATGAAACCATGCTGCTAAAAGGCCGCATCGGCTGAAATGTAAGCTGAGCTAAGGTCCATTTGCATCGATGTGCATTTGATAAGAAGTCTGATAAACTTGCCCGAAAACTCAACTGTTTATTGTAAGCACACGTCTAAATGAACATTTGCGTTACTTAAAGCACAGAGTGACAAGATGCTAGCTAGAATATTTGCTAGCTAAAGCTAGCTATCCGACAAACTGAATGAACTATTAGCTAGTATAAGGAAAGAAGGAAAAAAGTGTTTAGTGATTACAATAAGAAATCCATCACTATAATGAACACTTTTTTTTACTCTTGTACCTAAAAAGTCAGTATCCAGACAATACCAGGATGCCTGGAATGTCTCCACCCACCAGGGATGCAATTGTCGTTTTGGTCAAGTTTTGGGGTCTATGGTATTTTTAGGTGTTTCAGGTTTGATACCAGGTAGATTGTGCTAAAACTTGGATTAATTGTGAACTTGATTTTGCAGCAGTTCATTTAGGTCATATAACCTGTAACAACTGGGCCTGTGATTAGCATTACACCTGTAGCCAGCTCACACTGCCTACCTTAATGTCTTGCTTTCTCGGCTGTCTCAGCTGTCTCAGACAGTACCTTAAAAGGCAGTATTGTGATAAAGGTACCTACAACCAAATTGTATTTAAGACTCATTTTGATGGCAGCAATATGTCCTGTAATTACCAGGATAACAACAACTACTGTCAGCTGGTAGCGTAACTAAATAAAAATGACATTAAAAATGCTTAGACTGTCTGAATGGTTTAAAGACTGTCTAAAGGGTGGTTCCTCTACCTCTTTTGCCACTTCCTTGCTTGTTAAATCCTGGCTTCTGCGACTTCTTACCAGCCTTCATTTTTTTATTGACATGCCTTTACTTGGCCAATTCCTCATTTATTATGCATATTTTATTAACAAACAAACAAAAAAACCCAACAAACCTGCACTTAGGTCCCCCTCGTCCCATCCCGTTACAGGTATACCTCGAATATACCACTACTCAAACCTACTGCACTCTACCATTAACAGGCAGCTGTAACTCTGGACTACATATTCATTACAGTTTACTGATTAGTATAGAGACCTGGTTTACACATGAAATCACAGCCCTGCCTTCTGTCTTGTGTTTTGTCTATTGCCCTGGCACTGCTGTCCCACATCCTTGTCTATTACTGCATGGGAAAGCCTGGCATAGTAGTGTTTCGCTGTACTGTACAACCCTGTATTAGTGTAATGACAAAGTTCAGTTGATTTCATTGCTGCCTGTGCAAACTGTGCAACATGCTACTGTTATTCAAAGTAAATCAACAGATTTCCAGTTCCTGAGTGTGTATGTGTGTGTATGGTTCCAAGCAGGACCAGGACTGTGGCTATTAGGACTGTTAACTAACCCCCTCCAGCTTTTCACTGAACGTAATCACTAATAAATAAATCACACAATTATCAATAATTGAATAACTCCTCCTGATTATGCTGCACATCCATTTAGCTTTTACTATCTTCTAGTTTTGTGTAGGCAGACAGTTATCGCAGCATTTCACTGCTAGCTGTACTGTGTATAACTAACTATGCATGCGACAAGTAAAACATCAACTGGTTCGGCCTGTATTTTGAGCAACCACAGACTGCTTTGATGATTCATTGATGATGTCTTCTGTGATTATTGGTTATTGCATTGTGTAGCATTGAGATTTACTTTTTTTTAAGCAATAAATCTTGCATTTCTAATGAAACAGAAGTTCTCTTGCACAATATAAGGCCTTCAGTGAGGGGAAAAGCAACAGAACACACCACTACCTGCCAGGGAGCTACCACACCATGTGGGAGACCAGGGTTCAATTCTTGGTCCGGGTGACTGTTCTGCACTACATCAATAAAGGTAAAGGTGCACGTATTTGTCACTGTACTATGTACAGTGAAATGTGCCCTCCGCATTTAACCCATCTGTGGTAGTGAACACACACACACTAGTGAACTCCAGCCCACTCCAGCACCCGGGGAGCACAGAGGGTAAAGGGCCTCAAGGGCCCAACAGTGGCTGCTTGCCAAGCCCGGGAATCGAACCCACAACCCTGTTAAGATAAGATAGTCCTTTATTAGTCCCGCAGTGGGGAAATTCACAATGATGTCAATAGCCCGGCGCTCTAACCACTGCTGAGCCACCTCTGCCCCAATAACAGTCCCATAAGAGTCCTTGCGCAAGACTCCTAACACTATATTGGCCCTCCTCTGTAATACGAGTAACCTTGTAAGTATTCTAATATATGTGTTCAGTTGGAAGGGGTTAGGGTTTCTTACCCTAAATAAACAACTGTTCACTGGTGTTTTTGATAAAAAGATTCACCATATGAGGAGACATCTGACATTTAAGGGGTCATCATTCCTGACTTTTGCATTAGGCAAAAAAAGTCTGCTTCTGGTCAATGGCTGTCTTCACTATAAGCATGTCTCTGGGGGATAAGCATTGCTTCCTGGCCACATTTGACACATTCAGTACTCCCCTCACTGCTGGGCACACCGTCATATTTGCATTTGTCACATTGTGTCAAATTCTTCCATCACATTTACATCATACTACCTGCATGCTAAAGCTCACTTTAAAGCGCAGGGGTGGGCAACTGAGAGTCCAGCACAATTTGGTCACTTCCCTGTTCTGACCCACGGACTAAACCTGGCAGTTAAAAGGTTGAATCAGGTGTGATTTAGCTGGAAAAACACAAAACTGAGCAGGAGACTCAGTTCATGCAGCTCATCGCCTGTCTCAACAAGATTCTCGTTCGGGCCTTGGGCCTCTGAGCTGCACTGTGAAATTTCTATGCTGTTCATGTGAGTTCGGATGCTTGTTCCTATGCGTATGGGCTTCCTGTGTTTTTTCTGTTTGGCTGTTTTTTTTTATCTGTGTTCTGACCTCTGCTTGCTATGACAGTGAGGACTGGACTACCGGAAATAAAGCTGTTCTGGACAAAATGTACATATCAATTATCAGGACGTCCTTAAATGAGATTTAACTTTTTAATATTGTATTTCTTTTTTATGAGCTTGTGATTTGTCTAGCTGATATGAGAAGTTGGCCCCATTTAAAAAGAAGGTTTTCACTTATGTAAATATGTATTTACTATATGCCTTAAAGGATCAGAGTTACAATTCAGCTCATATACCCTATTAAACATGCCCTTACTGCAATAAAGAAACTGCATAGACACCACTGCTAGTTAGACATTGATTTATAATAACATATTTAATCAAATATGAGAAGGAGAAAAATAATTTCTTCTACTTTATATTCATATTCTCCTATATTTGGTTGTAGTGTTTGATCCAAGCCTCCAAATAAAATTATTTGGTTCAATATTCTAGAGTGGTTTCTTATTTTGGTAATATAAAAGATATAAATGTGAAAACATTAATATAGTAAAAACACCATTACCCTAAGAGACTGTTAAAAAAGTGAAAGTTGTGTGCATTAACGTATTTAAGTGGGATTCAGGGTTCAGGTGAGCTGTAACAGCAGGATAGTTCCCACAGTTAACCAAAAGAAGACTGTCAGACACCGGCGGCCTTCTGCACCATTAGTACTGGTTTGGACAGTTGGACTGGTGCTTGGTGAAACTGTAGTGGTCAAAGATCTGGTGCAGGAGCCAACATTGCCCACTGAATCCACCACCACCAGCTCCACCTGTGGGAAACAGCAAGATGCGGTGTAGAGCGCTACAGTGACGTTCACGCCTCCGTCCAGAACCGTGCTGGTGTTGAGGGAGCCGGTTCCTTGGCGCACCGACACACTTTGGATGCCTGAACCGTTTCTGTCCGTCATGTTGGCAGAGAGGTCCCACGAGGAGAGGCTGCAGTTTCCTGAGCAGTTAGCATTAACGCTAACTATCTCACACACTGGAGGAGTGATGTCTGTTACCTGAAAGGTAGAAAGACGAGCTGAGTTGCTACAAACCACAGGACTGTAATGACTTATGACTTCAGTAATTATCAGTTTAGACAGTGATTCAAACTGGTTTTGCTCTTTTCCTGCTCCCAACTTACTTCAACCAGGCAATTAAGGCCCCTACCCGGCCAACATGCTCATGTGGGGTTCACATGGATGGAATGTGGGATAGGTGGGGTCCAGGCGGGCATGGGTTTGTTACTAGGACCAAGTTGGGCCTCCCAAATGGGCCCTATTGTTACAGCCCACCCTAATCTCACACGAGTCCCCATGTAGGCCCCATGTGCAGTGTACTCTTTCACTACTAAAAATGTTAATTTTACAGTAATGTTTAAACAGTAGATTGAGGTTCTATTTTAAGGAATCTCAGTAAATGGTGCATGGATTAACTTTTTATGGGGTAAAACCACGGATTACATGCCTTAATTGGCCAGAAAATGGCTTCTGTTTTTTTTTATTTTCATCCATTGGAAATAATAGTAATTTAGTCAGCCCCCTTTTAGTCTCTGAAAACTCTTAATATATTATTTAAATTCACAATAAACACTAAATAAATTTAAGGTGTTTTAATGGGGGGGGGGGGGTACGTTTTCGAGATATCTCTGTCTCTTTCTTTAACTTTTGAAATGAATAAATTTTTTCTGTGGTGTAATTCACTTTTTTTTTTAAAGACCCATTAAATTTTATTAAGGAATATGACACTATGACTATAATTGGAGGGGTAAATTAAGGTAACAATAAAGGTAGATTAAAGATTCATGTTTTATAGTTTTTAGGCCCTGAGGACTGATTTGAGAATCCCCTTGTAGTGACAGTAAAGCTGTTTACTGACTTGCTCGTTTTTAAACCTGATGTGTTATTAAAAATCATATTTTTAGATAACTTGGAGCGATCACTGTTGCTTTCACAGTACACTCAAATATTAAAGCAGAAGTAGACAGATAGATAGATTACCGGAGCGGCCACAGAAAGCCTCAGCACTGCGTAGTTGGAGTCCGTTCCTCCAGGAGCTTCAGCTTCAATAGTCACAGTGACATCAGTTCCTGAGGGGGTGTTTCCAGGAGCAGCCAGAGTTACTGTACCATTCGCACTGCCCCCAGTCTCGAGAGTCAGGGTTGAGGGAGCATCAGTCATTAGGAAACTGCGGTCGTTACTGACTCTGATATTAAAGACTCCTCCAGAGCCGTTGGTCGCCACAGTGAAGGGCAGAGTTAATGTTCTTCCTGGTTCCAGGGTTTCATCAGCTTGAGCCTGAGGGTGAAGACCATGACAGATGACTGTTGGGTTGTTATGTTGGATTTTAGGTTTCCTCAAAACTAGCCATTTTAAAACTATTCATTCATGGCTCATATGGTGAAGAATTGTCTCCTGATTGCACTACCTGCTGAACATAAGTGGTAATTATCAGAAGCTCAGCTGGTGATTGGTGGAGTGTTTTGACTCCTCATAGACTCGTGTTGAGTCAAGAACTTCATTTCTTTGGGTTCAACACCGATTCTAATTCTACTGAACTCTTCTGAACTTGACTAGATTAACATTCAGTAAACTCACAGTGACTGACACGCTTGATGCTCTGAGTTGAGTTGAAAACTGTCTTTGAAAAAGGCCGCCTGAAGCTCTAGAGGATCTGCTCTGTCCAACCACACGAACAAGGAACTCTCCTGCTGGGACACTTTTAATGGTTGCCAGGTACAGGCCAATAGCAGCCTCCTCCAATGTCCCATTAAATGATTTGGAACTTGATGCCTCAACCAGAGCTACCTCTGTTGGCCTCACAGTCTCCCCACCGAGCATGGAAATTAACAATGTGACATTACTGTCTGAAAGAAGGACAAAGGATTTAAAAAAATGAATATACAGGACAGCAATTTACTCGCTACCAAAAAATGATCAGTAGCAGATGAATGTTTGCTTACTAGCTGTCGGCCTGCTGTTCAACACTGTGTAACTCGGATGAGGCCCATCAGCAAGTTCTACAAAGTCGAACAGGAAGTCAACCCAGCTTTGACCTGGACAGTGGGTAATGAAAGCATTGTATGTTCAGTTAGATTAGATTTTTGTTATTGTGAACAACAAATCAGAAAAATTAAGTACAAGTAACAAAAATTTAGCTAAAATAAAAACACATTTTAAATCATGAATGAAATAAGACAAACATGCATCTTGAAACTATATGAAATTATAGCATGGTGTAGAACTTCCCAGTCAAAACCAGTATGTTAAAACCTTAAATGCTCGATAATGGATAATGTTTTGAAGAAAAGTAAAATCTTGGGTAGTTTCCCCAAATCATCTCAGCACACAGATGATTCGCAAATGGTAAAATAAATAAAAACTAAAACTCTAATAGAAAAACTTTCTTATAGAAACCATATCTACATTGATTTAGCTGAATAATGAGTTTTCGCTGCATGGAAGTGACAAATTGTGAACCTAAAAAATGTGTCCTCTTTCAAATGCAAAACTATGCTATGTGGCTCATGTGAGCAATTGCAATGTTGTAAACAAGCCAGCAGAGCTTAGATTTATTTTTTTCCATGGGCTTTCTGTAAAATCAGTGTTTTCACTCTGAGGCAAAATAACAGGGTGGTAAATAGGCTTGCATTTACCACATCAACCAAATTCACCTACTTACTATTTATACATTAAAAACTAAAAACAAAAACTAAATACAAAATTAAGAAAATAAAAACTAAATGAAACAATGTAGAAACAAATACATTTAATGTGGAATGTGTTCATTTTACCAAAGACTTTGACGGTGTAGGGCTGTGCTGAGTTAATGCTGATGAACCACAGTCCTGTCTGATCAGAGATATTTGGACGAACTGTGTGGAAGTTGCCAACCTTCTCAATAAGCCCCAAAGCTCCACTTGGTTCCGCACTGTTCTGTGAGACTCCTAGTTAAGATAATGGCATTAAAAACATGTTATCTCTGTCACGCAAAAACCTAATCTCCATTTTTACAACTTTGACACATTCTGAATCTGGTACTAGTCCATTACAAGATGAAAGGACCAATAAGAATGCCCTGATATTTTTTTACTTTCCTGAAAACTGGCTATTTTGGAGATAGGAGTTTTTTGTGTGTGAAAGTGACTATGATAACTTGATACTTTTGTTCACAAGATGTGTAACTTTAGCTCCAGATGTGGGGCCTGTATGGATAGTCCATCTGTGAACCAGAAAGTTTTGTCTAGTTTTGTCCCATGTTAGCCCCCCGCATAGGCATGCCCACCAGAATGGGATAAGACCAGGAGGGGTTCAACACAGGCCACATCTGGGTTGTACACTGCACTTGGGGCCTAGATGGGACCTGTGTGAGATTTAAGGTGGTCGATCCCAGTAACAATACATGTACAAACTCCTGGACACCACCTAGCTCATGTTCCACCCACGTGTTCCTCACATGAGCACCCGGGCTGAGTCCATGTCATGATATATCCTGTTTCTGACAGGAGAAATTATAACAATCTTTTTAATCAGGTGTGTGAAAAAAAAAACCAAAGTGTCAGAATTAAGCTCATAATGCAGTCACCTGAAGGACTGGTGATGGTGTAATCCGGAGAGTTTCCTGTGATGTAAATTGTCAGGTTTTGCAAAGACGAGTCCACAAAGAAAGAGAAGGTTTCTGCTTTTCCTGGATCTCTTACAGCCTGGAAAACAGTGACCTGAGCAGAGAGAAATGTTGATGGTATTCAGTAGCCATTAACCGTGTGGAAGGGACATACTTTTGTTTACCTTTTGCTGATTTATTTTCAGTCAAAATTGCCATTAAGGATTCATTCATTATGGTGTGGAACCTGGATAAAATGGGACTCCTAACAACAATTCAAGAGCCGGTAGGCCATCAAATAAACAGAAGAAAGGAGAATATCCAAATCTACTCGTATCAGATTGGAGAAGACAACTTAACGCTGTGGGTCTGAAAGGATGTAGAGCTCAAGAATCTATTACTGAGAAAATTCATCATAACTGTGGAAGCTGCTGCTGTTCTCAGAACAATGGGCCGACCCAGACATGGGAAAAACCTCCCTGCAGATTTCTGCAGAAACGCTGAAAGCAAGCCAACAGAAAGCTGTGATAAAGGCCAAGGGTGGTGTCAAATTTCCTCTCCAGTTTCCTCCCCCTCGACATATTCTCTTGCCTCCACTGTATAAGGATGCGTCTAAATAGTAGCTCTTACAGGTTTTTTAATAAGTAAAGTTGTCACAGTTGAGTATTCTCAGAAGTCTACGGTGTATATTTAGAACCAGTCAACCAGTCACAAGTACGGTCTTAATGGAAACTATTGCCCCACATTGCAAAGGATGAGTGCAATGCATCTGGGTACCTTGCCATTGTGTAATGCTCACTTTTTTTTACTGTGTTCCAGGTTTTGCTGGTTAAGTGCAGCTTCAGCATTTATTATCTCTGACTTTTCACATTATGTGATTGTGTGATTATTGCTGGATTTGATGAACCACCTTTCCATGAAATACAGCACTCAAATGTTGATGTACCTGAAAATAGTAGTGATCTTGAAAATTCCCTTATTCTGTCCACTGTTTCATCCAGTATGATAAAAGCATGTTTAAGGTGTTCCTTTATTTACCAGAGATGAGCTGGAGGTGTCCACTATGATGCTGGTGGCCTGGGGTAGTGTTGCTTTGGTGACCTCTATGGCCTGGCCCCCAGAGGCCTGAGCTAGTTCCTGGTAGATGGCATTTAAAGGGTTGGAGGATCGACTGGAGAACTGTTGCCCACCACCACTGCTCCGACTCCGAGCACCAAGAGCATTGGTCAGCATGAAGGTCACCTTTACATCAGGAGAGGAAGAAGGTTTAGTAGATGTTTTGCCTGCATTTACCTAATCTAGTCAAGTCACACGAAGCTTTAAACCAGAATGAAGACCAGATTAAATCTAGTGTTAAATGAAAAGTGTCTGATTTGTATGTCCAGTTTACGAAGAATCTTTTGAACTTACTGAAGACTTCGTTCTCTCAATCAGTGCCAGAACGGTGCTCTTTAACCACCTGTCCTTTGCTTCAGCATCCGTGAAAACAAAAATCTCAGTCTGTGGTGGTGAACCAGTGAGAGCCAGCTGTGATGTAAGACAGGAAAGGTTCAGACATTCACTCCCTGGTTCAAACTCCCTGGTTTACCTCCTGGCTCTGTGAACTCTCTGGACTACACTACCTATGACCCCCCCAACCCCCCCCCCCCCCCAGACTCATGAGACTTGCACCTGCCCTCAGCCAGCCAACCATCTGATTGGCTTCACCTATGAACGTCTCATTGTTTGTGTGTTTAAACCCCTCTCTAGTTGGTCTCTCTGCTAAGTATTGCCGTTGACTTTTTGTAAGCATACTGAGAGATTTTTCTATTGTTTGCCTTGATCGTGTTTCGGACCTGTTCTCTGTTGTCTGGCTTTCTGTTTTTTTTGTCTTGTCCTTTTGCTTTGTTTACCTGATCTTAGTTTTGACCTCTGCTTAGTTTCTCAACGATTTTGCCTAGCCCATGAATATGCTTTCTCTGTTATTGGTTTTGACCTAGACCTGACTCTGAATCATTTACTGTATCTGTGGATTCCCTTCTGTTCATTAACGACTCCCTTGTTTTTATTCATGAATGTCTGGTTCGTCCTCCACATTACAGTATGATGTAATCATTAACCAAATTACTAATTTTCTTTTCTGATCAGGACCACGCAAACATTTTAGACTGTATGAGGATGAATAGTGGAAACCCCACGACAGCAGAATAGGTTTTAAGCTTTTGTTTTCCGGCAGAAGTCCGACTTTAAATCTGTAAGTTGTAATGTTTTGTTTGACTGTGAATGATAACCATTAGTGTTGTGCACTAAGGAGCACAGTTTCACTTGTGTAAAAAACTGGAAATTATCGAATTAAATGTAATAATCCATGTATTAAAAAGTGCTGTGAATATTTATTTCAATGAAATGTCTTGGCACAGCATCTCCATGGCATTTAAGTCAGGACTTTTACCAGGCCACTCCAAAACCTTAATTTAGACCAGTCAGAGGAGGACCGGCTTGTGTGTTCAGGTCATTGTCCTGCTGCATAACCCAAATGAGTCTGAGCTTTAGGTCATAAGCTGAGGGATTTCAGGGCTTTCTGATGGACAGCAGATTTCAGTGTCTATAAAGTGTTGTCATCCAGATCTTGCAGAAGCAAAGCAGTCCCAGACCATCACACTACCACCACCATAATTGACTCTTGGTCTGATGTTCTAATGGTGGAATGTGGTGTTAGCTTTGCACCACATGTAAAGGGACCCATGTCTTCCAAAAAGTTCCGCCTTTGGCTCATCAGTCCACGAAATATCATTCCCAGTCCTGGGAGTCTAGATGTGAACTGTGTTTTTTTTTCTACATTGTGTGTTTTACTTGTTGTCTTGGATGATTTGAAACACTTTAATGGGACAATTGTGCAAGCTAACTTGCTTCCTGGTATTCAGTCAGGCACAACTAAAGAGATTTGGTTTGTATGTCATGAGGGGAGAAAACAAAAACACTCTATTCTATGGGCTGAGCAGGTTGAGAGAATTGTATGTGTATTGTAAGATTTGGGTGGCTACTGACTTCTGTTTATCAACATGAGTAGTTTTAGCACTGAACCAAAGAACCGAAAATCTGTGGTAATTAAAAAATGTCACTAAATCTTTTCTTAAATAAACCCTAGATATCAGTAAATTCATCCCATAATGTTCTGAAGTATTTCTTGTGAAATAACTATAATGTGTTAACATGTGACTAATAATGAGTCAGATCCTCCATAAACTTCAGGAAAAATAATTTTAGCACAAGTTTTTAGAGTTGTGAAATTGCTGCAGGCGTAATGTCGGAAGAGAAATGTTTTTAAGTAAAAGTATTTTTTTTACCCAAGTAAAAAAAAAAGTACAAGCTCCAAAATGTACTATTTGTGAAGTATTTCTTCACAAATAGCTTCTAATTTCTTGATTTTAAACATTTCTTCAAATGTTTTTGTGTGTCACAAATGAGCCCAACAATGACACTGAATGTAATTAATAATAATTAATGATAGAACTGCATAAATCTACAAAATTACAAAATTCTATTGCCAAAGAATAGACCCACAACAGAAGTCCCTATAGTTACTGAGTAATACACCTTAGTGTGTAATAAATGTAATGTAAGAGTGTAATGGGATTAAAAAGCAACTTCCAAATGTCTAAAACATGTATTTAAAACAGCAACAGGTCCCTGCAGTGAATAACTGAATCCTACCTGAAGGCCTGATAGACTCATCTCAGGAGCATCTCCTCCATCATGAGCTTCCAGTGCACTGATTTTGCTTTTAAACACTTCAGCATCTGTTGTTCTTGTCAGTGGGCCATAGCCTGAACGAATAGAGAAGATAGGTGCATTATTTCTTAATAATTTCACCTGTGTTTAAATAGACTGGAGAATCCATGTGTTTCCACATAAACAATACAACATCTACTGTTGTGCATGGCAGCCTGACAAATAACAAAGGGCAGATTGCTACACAATGTATCCTTGGCATAGAATTTTATTTCTGTTTGAGGAACCATATGTATCTTACTAGGGTCATTAAATGGCACCAGGATGTACTCTGAGGGCTGCTTTGCAGAGCCCTTCCTACTGTCGATGATGGAGGAGGTAACTCTCCTGACCTCTGCTATGTCATCAGACATACTTCCAGTCGTGTCGATAACAAAACACAGCACTGAAGTCTGGGTGAATCCCATCAGTCTGAGGGAAAAGAAAACAGGGTTCTTTAGGAATTGGTGACCTCTTCCTCATACCAGCACAAACCGAATAGTTACTGGTAAAACAATTAGTGACCCTAAATTTATTTTTTATTCACAGTGTCCTTCAGAGGCCAACATACCTATTAGAACATCTTATTTAATGGTTAAAGCTACACAGTAACTGCAGCAGAAATGTGGACTCCTCTAGGAGTCTGCTTCTGCCCACCTGAAAGTTATTTAGCATGTCCCTTGCTGGACCCCCTGCAGAGCAAACAGGTCCATAATGTTTCTTGATGGTCCAGTGACCTATGCAGACTTTGTACATATCCACATATTCTGTTTTAGCTGTATACCTTGAATTTTAATATTTTCTAGTATTTTATATTATCTAGTATTTATTTTCCTTGTGTTTTGTCTAGTCTTTTTTATTACATGTGTGAATTTTGTGGAAATGTGCAAATTTATCCAATATGTAATACACAGAATAAAATAGTGACTTTATTTTAGATTAATAATAAAAAAAAAAAATCATATATATATATATATATATATATATATATATATATATATATATATATATATATATATATATATATATATATACATATATACATATTTGACCACAGATAGTTCCATTGATACCTAAGAAACTCTGAATCTCCAACTGCTGCTCTGATGTCTTCCAGAAGCTCTCTGGTAGCACCAATGGCAATGCCTGCTGCCTCTATATGTAGATAACCATGGCTGGAGTCTACGTCATCCTTATTAATGCCACCTTTGGGCTCTTTGCGACTTGTCCGATCTAGAAATCCACCATGGCTGCATTTTCCTTCAATAAAATGAAATAAAACAGAAAAGATCATTATTCCTGTTTTTTTTTCCTCAAACACATTTAAACACTAATATCAAAATCATACAGCCATTGCCTTATTTCTTTATTTTCATACATGAAATAAGCTAAAAAATGAGAAATTCATTTTCACATCATGTTCCTAATGCATTCAGAAAGTATTCTTTTTTTTTTTGTGGAATGTAAATAACAATGATTACGTATATAATATTATACTTTGCTCTCTGCAGAATATTTCAGGCTGTATGGCTCTAATGGCTCTAATGTTTTCAGACCTGTCCCTAAGTGACTCCAGTGTTGTCCTGGCTGTTAGAAGGTGAACCTTCTCTGCAGAGGCTCTGGGCGCTCGTGAAAAGCTAATTTGATTTATCTCTACTTTTTTTTTGTGGAAAAACATCACCATAGCATGATGCTGTCTCCACCATGCTTCACCATAGTGACATATCTGACCAGGTTATAAACAATGCCGCTTTTACCTCCAACACCTTTTTGTCTCCAACTGGACTGTTATGTGCCTTTTACTGAGGAATGGGTTCGATCTGACCACATTAAGCCCTAATTGATGGGTACTGCACAGATGGTTTTCCTTCTGACAGGTTTCTCCTCAAGACTTGTTTGTCTTCCTGACTAAAATACCCTCCCTTAGTTGCAAAGTTTGGCTGGATGTCAAGCCCTCGGAGGACTCTTGGTGGTTATTGACTTCTTCCATTTGACAATGAAGCCACTGTGATCTTCAGGACTTTCAAATCTGAACATTATTTGGTGCCTTTCCCCAAATCTAAGCCTCAACACATTTCTTTTCCAAAAGTCTACAGACAATTCATTTGACCTCATGTCTTCTCTTTTGCTCTGACATGCATTATTAACTGTAGGGCTCTTTTATAGCCAGAAATGTGCCTCATCAGATCAAATCCGTTCAACTGCATTTACCACGGGTGAACTGTTATCGACTTATGGAACTATTTCAGCAATGATCAGGGAACATGGTTTGCACCCAAGCTTAATCTTGAGTGACATGTATGTGTACATGTGATTATTTATGCAAATTTATGAGAGAAATATATTTCTGAATCAATTTAGGAGAGAGTGGGAGGGTCAGACTACTTTCTGAATGCTCTGAAAGTGCAGAAAACGATTCAGTACTGTACCTTCTGGTTTGCTGGAGCTAAAAAGGTTGAAATATCCCGAGGTCAGTTTACGCTGTAAGGCAATCTGCTCCAAGATGTTTCCTGAGCAGTTATTTCCAGTACAACTTCTACAGGTTGCTGAATCTGTTTTAGAAATAGAGATTTTTCACTTTCGGTGTACAACATGGCTTGTGGTGAATCCAAATCTTCCACAGCACACATTAAACTTCGGTTGGACTAGACAGCATTTTAAGTGGATTCAGCATTCAAGACATGGCATGTAGTAAGATAAGGCTACGTCTGTATTAGGATAAATGATGGTTAGCTTGCAAGACAGAGCAGATATACTGAACAGACATACAGACTGTCAAGCAGATTTACAAGCAAGCACAGTAAGAATCTGATTATTTATTTCCCTTTGTCTTGCCTTGCCATGACTACGTTGGCTTATGACAAAAAAGGGTATGATTATTTTCTTCACACTACGAACCACATACTTTTTTTTTACCCAATTTAGTCAAGTCTAACTCCATCCTATAGGTCTCCTAAGTCTTAGTCTTCCCATATTAAGTATTCCCACCACACCTGAGGCCACTAAGCTGGGAGAAGGAGGGCTGGCAAGGCCTTCTCCAAGTTGTGTGAAGCACCACCTGCATCTTTTTCCTGACTCATCAATTTTCCAAGATGTAAAAACTATGGACCAAAGTCTCCTCTGCTCTGTTACCAGTCCTAGAGACACCAATCTCAACGTCATCTGAATCTTTGCCTCGTAATGACAATTCTGTGTTGTAAATTGTTCCGAATAAAAATATCTTAATAACTGGATTAATTGCTGCAAAAAATCTAGCTTTGCTTTGGCAACCTGCTCAGTCTTTGAGTTGGGAACAAGAGCTAGAACCCTCAACTGCTCAGATTCATGGTGCAAAAGGAGGCAGGTTTAAAGGCTTGGGAAAACAGTGGCAAGAAGTTTGCTGATTTGCTTTAAACCTTTGTATTGTGTATACATTTTATTTATTGAATATTGTACTTTTCTGATGAACTGGCCATGAGAGGTGGGTGCCATGTTGTGGGGGTTTGGGGTGGGTGTGCAACCCCTCCTTTCCTTGTATTGTATTTAATGATGCATGTTCATTTGTTTTCTCTGAACTGGAAAATAAATAGTAGACCAGAAAAAAAACATACGTATTTTAACCATTAATAGTCGTGACCTTTCAAGAGGAACAGCAAAGTCTGCAAAGTTTTTGGCACAGCTAAGAAGTGTGCAGTCAACCAGAAGTTTCCACATTCTGAATCTAATGGTGCAGAAGAAACGCCCACAAACCCACACCAACTTGGCTTACCAGCAATGTTGTCAATTGAGCTGCTTGGTTTGATCAGGTTGGAGTACGGTTTTCTGTTTCCCATTTCTATCCAGTTACTATGACTGTAGAAATCCTTTGTGACAAATTCAAATAAATCAAAATTAGTGCTGAATGATTTGACTGCTTTGAAAGATTTAGTAATTATGTGAAATTGCTAATCTGCCCTTAAATTTCATAGCAAAGCATTATTCCAGTTTTCTACTAAATCTACTGCAATACCTGTAAAGTGTGCAGGACTTCACCAAGCTTCTCCCTGGCAGTTTCATAGCTCTGCTGCTTGACACTGGCTTTGACCGCAAACACTCCATTGGTGATAAGATCACGTCCATGCAAAAAGCTCTCGTCATCAAAGTGGTACTTGGCAGTAAAGACATGGCGCACATCCACCCAGGCGTTTCGTCCGGTGATCTTCTTAATGCTCCTTTTGAAACCTTTGGCTGAACCGGATGAAGAGCAAGCTGCTGCCAGTGACTCCTCTGTCACAATTCTTGGCTGTAGTAAAGGAAGTCATTTAGAAAACACATTTTCTATGTAAAATGACTTGATACACCAAGACAGAGAAACTGAAAGTGAGGTTTGGTCACTTTGTCTTCTTTTTTCTCACCGGCACAAAATTTCTTCCTTCACGGAGGGCTTGTTCTCTGCAGACCCCAACTGTTGTCTCTAAAATTGCGACACGGGTTATGATTTCATGAGTCACCGATCTGAATGAAAAGAATTTAAAAGCCAGAGTCTGACTGTTTAGAAGGAAGACCATCAAACAGAATGTGACAGGTGCTCTGACCAGTAGACCCATGGTGATCATCAATAGATCTATGAGAAGAGAAGAACATTGGCAGAATAATTAGCACCTTTTAAAATGTAATACTCCCTTATGTTTTCTGGTTGCTTAGTGTTCCAGTAATGTATTCTTTAATAGCTGAACATAAGTTACTAGAACGTCAGTCTACTGGTGTGGAAATCATACCTTGGAGCTTTGGTCTTCAGATAACTGCTGTGAACCTGTTCGACGTAAAGGAAAATCCCTCTTCAGCCTTGTGCAACCTTATATAAACAAATCCAAGGAGTGGCAGACAGGACAGTGAAAGCCAGCCCTATAAAGCTTTAAGATGTTTGAGGAAGGAAGCACATCTCTTGAGTGGCCTGATAATTTTAGTAAAATATGTGTAGATATATTTTTCGTACTGTGAAATGTGCTCCATTAGTGTTAAGGGTACAAAAAGTAATTAAAAGTAATTAAAAGTAATTAAAAGTACTAATGAAAAGTACATTTTTTAGCTGTTTTTAAATGGTTAAACCTAACAGATTTCTTTCAATTTAGTTGATAGTTTTCACCACTCCCATTACGTAACTGCAACTCAATTCATCCTTTATTTTACCGTGGAGTACTTTAAGGGGGTGACCCTCATTTACAATTTAGCTGAGCTGATGGATATATTATATTATATTATATTATATTATATTATATTATATTAAAAAAACTAGTAAGATCAATTGGGTTAAATCTAAGAGTAGAATTCTGAGCTGAGCAAACCCAAAAGCTTAGCCAAAGGTCAAATGGCAAAAACACAGATAATACTTAAATAAATAAATAAATAGTGTAGAGTAAAAATCAAGAAACAAGAAAAGGGAGAGAAACTATAGTTGAGCAGAAACTAAAAATAATAATTAGGGGGGAAATGGTAGAAGTTAAATGACGGTAAAAAGGCAACTAAAACAGGCTGAAATCATAACAAATCAACTATCAAATAAAACAAACTGCAGGCTGTGTGGAGGGGCTTAGAGATTAGTAATAGTTCAAAATGATTGAGTGGCAATTTTAATACTTCACAAAAAAACTTACCTTAAGTTTATTAAAAATTATATAAGTTTCCATTGTAGAATATAAGGCAGATTGTTGTTGTAGCTTAATGATTGATGTCCAATTAAGACACAATTTTAAAACTTAATTCCATTAATTTATGTACTTAATTTATTTTATTGATTTAAATATATGCTTATGTTCCTATGATTAGCTAAAATTAGCACATCAATACTTTTTTGTAACATTTTTTTGGTACATTTATTATTTATTATTTTTAAAATTATTTATTGAATGTGTGTATGTTCCTGCAGATTTTCAAACCAACCTTTCAAACGAACAATTCTTAGTTTAGATAACGTCAGTTGGATTTGTAGTATGTCCATTTCCGCATATAACAATAACAAAAAAATGGCACACAAATATGAATATAACAGAATCATTCAGAAATGTTACATAATGATGGTTACTAAACATCTGACTCTATTGTGTTTGTGTCTGACCATTCAGGATAAGTACATTTGAATAAGGATTTGGCTTTTGAATTTTAGGTTTGTGTGTGTGTGTAGGTGTGTGAAACCTATTATTTCTTGAACAAAAGGATATTGACAATACAGTTCCAGTTTCTGTTCAAACAGGCTTTACTGACGTAGAAGTGTAAGCACTCTTTTGAGAAGCCACTCGAACAAGAGATTGACGTATCTATCCTATCTACCTATACACCCAGCCAGCATGCTCAGGTGGGGCCCATGTGGGGCTAACATCGGTGAAACGTGTGGACAAAGGCTCTGGGTGAGTTTGTACATACACCTAGTCGAGCTTCCTAAATGGGACCCCATCATTACAGCCCACCTTATCTCCCATTAATCCCATTTAGTCCCCATGTACAGTGTACAAACCAGATGGGGTTCATGTTAAACCCCCCCTGGTCCCATCACTGACCCTGATGGGCAAATATTTTCTGGTTCCCAAGCTAACAATACAGGCCCCACATGGGTATGTAATCTGGGTTTCTATAAGATCATCTTTTATAGCAGCTAGAAGTCAGTTCCTGTGTTCACCTCTCAGCACTTCTCAACATTTACATTTATGGCATTTAGCTGACGCTCTTATCCAGAGCGACTTACAAGGTTACTGGTATTACAGAGGTGGGCCAATGTAGTGTTAGGAGTCTTGCCCAAGGACTCTTTTTGGTGTAGCGCAGCACAGTCACCCAGACCTGGAATCGAACCCCAGTCTCCCACATGGTGTGGCAGCTCAGTGGCAGGTACTGGTGTTATCTGTTGCACCAGACCAACCAACATTACCTAGAGCATCACTCCCTCCATTGGCATGTCTTCTTCCCCCAGTGCACCTGGTTGCTGTCACATCAACAGATAAACAGTACACATACGCCCACTTGTGAAAGAGGAAATAACAAACCATGCCAGTTCTGACGTCTATTGTAGGATCTTTTAAGTTTTAAGTTTTGCCATTTCAGAGATGCTCAAACCAAGCCAACTGCCCAAAATTTGACCCTTAGTAAAGTCATGACTTTACGCTTATGACTAATTCTCCCACAAGCAGCACATCACCTACCGGAAATGGACTGTTTAGCTACTGTCTAATGCATCCCATACCTTTACATGTGCTTGTTATGAGATAATTAGTGTTATTTGCTTCACCTGTGAGTAGTCATAATGTTTTGGCTCATTGATGTACAACTTTTAGGTTAACTGCCTTGTGTACATAGGCAAACTAATGCTAGCCAGCAGGTCAGGCACTCTGTCAGTATAGACGTCTTATTAGGGTTATGATAAATTACATGGACAAAAGTATTGGGACACCTGCTCATTTATTGTTTGTGTTTTAAGGGTATTAACAAAAGTTTGTCTTACTTTTGTTGGAGTAACTGCCTCTACCGTCAATCTAAAGAATTTTAATAATTCCTGGAAGTGGGTTATGAGATTGGTCATCATCATGTATTGTTGTGGGCCATGGCAGTGCGTAAATCGAGAAGCCACTCCCATTTCAGTCAGTTATGCCAAGATTTTTAATGTGCGATTCGGTCATAACTTTTACAGACGTCCTGTAGTAAAATTATATTACTCCACCCCCCCCATGTACTCTACACACTTACAGGAAATAGAGCCACTTCAAGGTAACAGTACAATGTGCAGTATTTTTCTACGTCCTCATGTGCAATTAAGGGTCAATGTGCAATTATCTTTAAATAATCTGTAAATTAGAGTTTTTGACTTATTATTTATATTGTATATTTATATTCTTCTGCTAATTTATCTACTTTTTATAACTGAGTGTCTTGCTATCCCTTTTGCTACTGTGACACTGTGAATTCTCCACTGTGGGGCTAATAAATGATTATCTTATCTTATGTAAAACCAATCGCATCGGTAAAGGCCTAAGTAATTCTAGATATGAGCATCCGTATTGAATAGACCTTCTTTCTCCTGGTAAAAGAATGCAATTTTCATTGTTTACCTTAAGTGATTCAGTGGTTGCATAGCTTCAAATTCATGATAAAAAAGGGAATCAACAAACCAGCCAACCATCTTTTTCCATTGCTCTGAAGTCCAGTGTCTGTTGTAGGCTCTTCAGAGTGCTCTTGCAGGTCGGAGTACCCCATAGGTTTTGACATTTCAAAGGTGCTCCAACAGTTTCTTTGTCTGTTCCTGGAATTGGGTATAATATAGACGTATACTATAGACCTTCTTAGTGATTTAGCGGTTGCATAGCTTCAAATTAATGACATATGGACCAAAGTATTGGGCCACCTGCTCAGTCGTTGTTTTTGTTTTTTCTGAAATCAAGGCCATAAAAAAGAGTCTGTCTTGCTTTCGTTGGAGTAACTGTCTTTACCGTCCAGGGTGCCTACTACTAGATTTTGGAGAATCATTGCTGTGAGGATTTGAATGGATTCAGCAACAACAGTGTTAGTGAGATCAGGACGTTGGATGATCACCACCCCACCTCATCATCCCCAACTCTCCAACTCATCCTAGAAGTATTGGACGGAGCACTGTCATCCATCATTACAGAAAATACAGTTCCACTGCTCCACAGCTCAACACTGAGGGCATTATACCTGGCATCAGACATGGTGCCAATAGGTAAATGTTTATCTGCTAGTACTTCTCTACAGGGACTAGCTAGACCAGCTATGTGTGAGCATCGTCTGAGCAATGGGTGCAGCTTAAAGTTGGTAAATACAGTACATTTATTAGAAAGGGTGTCCACAAACATTTGGACATGTAGTGTATTGCAACTGCTGTGACTTCTCCAGGTAAAGAGGCTTTGCTTTTCTTGTGTGTGTTTAGGTCTAGCGATCAGCATTACAGGATTGCAGGACTGGTTGGAGGTGCTAACCTGTGCTGATGTTCTTCACACACCAGGTCCAGAGACCACAATCTCACCCAAGCAGCTCTTTCAGGGTGAGAGGAATGGTTTTGAGCAGTGTGGGGCCTCTAGCAGGCTAGTAGCTAAGCCTATTTTTAGCCAAGATTTGCTTGCTTGACTACAAAATGTATGTTCTCAGGCTAAGAGTGATTGCGCAGTGAGAAATGGGGAAGTGATGTTTTTCTGATTCTCACACTGCTAACACACTTCTACCTTCTTCTATCTGTGTAACCTCACTCAAATGTCAGCCACCCTGCATAACAATATCAGACAAGCCAAGACAAGTAAGGTGTTTTACATGTGGAGGTGAAGTAATATGATTACTTCCAGGGTTTCTCTGAGATTTTAGCCCCGTCCGAACACGCCATGTCAGTTATTTATAAGGCCTTTGTGGTCCAGCATCAGTAAATATTCTTCATCGTGCATGGCACAGATACTTAAAGTCGTTCAAGTCAGTGCAAAGCCCCAGGTGTTATATGACATATACACTTACATTCAAAAGATGAGCCAAAGAACTCCTCAGAGGTGCACCACTTCTGGCAGCTTTGGGCAACCCATTGTTAGCACAGCCTATAGCCTACATACATGTTATGTACAAGTGGGTTATAGGTTTGGTCATCATCACCTCAGTTTGCCCACTCCTATTTCAGCCATTTATGCCAAGATTTCTTACATCATCTTGTAAAAGAAAAGGGAATCAACTAACCAGACACCTTCTTTCATTGTTCTGAGGTCCAGCGTCTATTGTAGGCTCTTCGACTGTTGAAGGGGGTTACCAAGGGCACTCTGGCAGGTCAGAGCACCCCATGGGTTTTGACATTTGAAAGGTGCTCCAACAGTTTCTGTTAATAATGTTTTGGATATTGGATATTTAGTATTTTAGGGTATTACTTTTAGCTGGGAAATGTGGGCAAACTGAGGCTAACCAGCAGCTAGTGCCTCTAAAGGTCAGGCACTCTGAATTTTAGGACCGATTTGCACCGGATGAACAAAATGAGAGTGGCTTCTCAATTTACGTACTGCTGTCACCTCCAAAAAAATGTGATGATGATTAAACTTACAACCCACTTAATGTAAGTAATGTAAGTAATGATAACAATTTCCATTCATTGGTTCAGATGAGCATTCACAAAATATTTGATAGAGGTCCTGTAATAAAATTAAAACCAATGTAAAACCAATCCTGTCACTCTGGATATTCGCATCTGCCAAAAGCCCTGGGGCCCTATTTTAGCGATCTTTTGGTAAGCCGTCAACTGCGCAGCTTGATTTAGGGTGTGTCCGTGTGTCTTTGCTATCTTAACGACGGGAAAAGTTCGCCTTGCGCGGCTCGAAACTCGCAAAAGACTGTACTCTTAATGAATCATGGGTGTGTTTTTTTGGGGGCGTAACGTCATAAACCAATCAGCATGTCACTCGCCATTCCCTTTAGGAGCCAGGTGCGGTCTGACTTTGGCGGATTGCTATTTTAGTGGTGTAAAGCGTAGGGGGGGTATATGAGCTTGTGACAATTCACTGCTAAGATAGCAACGAACGTCTGACTGTTGACGTCTGCCTAGGTTGTTTTCAGTCAGTGGAGCTCCTGTGTTTTCCGTCACCAAGATACACAGCAATACGCCAGAAATCGCCCTGAATTTCGAGACCACCACGCCCATTGCCGTAGATATATTCGCAAGCAGCACTGCTGATTGAACATCGCAGGCAGAAGGAGTGAAAATAGACCCTTGGTGGGCTGTAAGATAGCATGAGCATCACAATGACCAATGTTGTCTTGATTTTTGAGTTTCCTCAACCATTTAGATTTAAAAGTACAAAGACAGCTACAAAATACATGTATGGTGGGAAAGGAGCATTACAGGATTTTAGTGCAGTTTATGCTGTGCAGGGCCCATAATTAATAGCAATGATAGCTGCACTATTCTCCCTGTTACAGATGATTTTAAAGCTGCTATTCTAAGGTAGAAATGCTACATAAAGCTGCTTTCATTCCTAATTTAACATTGGAATGTCATGTGTTTGAGCTGAACAGCTCATTTCTCCTCATGTATTCCACATACACAAACATCCAGTACAAACATCCACAGCATAGAACCTGATGGTTGAGAAGTATGTGATTTAGATGTGGTAGGACAGTCATGACCTATTGGTTAGAGAAGTGGGCTTGGGAACAGAAGGTTAATAGTTTCAAACCACTGGAAGAGGAAGGAAGGAAGAATCACTCAGTCACTATTTGTGTTGCAAACATATAGAGGGACCTTTAAGGACCTTTAACTCATTCGTGCAGCAAACAGACATAGTAGCACACATATCCGGAGCAAGAGGGCACCCCTGGCTACAATGCCTGGGGATTGCCTTACTTCTGATGGTTCAGGGGATCAAATCTTCTGGTCACTAGGCTGCTTCTCTAACCTTTAGCAATGGCTGCCCCAACCCTAAAGCAAGGCCTCAAGCCTCTTATCACTCCCCAGGCACTGAGGTAGGAGCTCACTGCCCATAGTCATGAGGGTATGTGTACACTGATGTATTATGGCCATAAAAGGATCCTCTTTATTTCTCTGTGTTTTATACACACATCGAGAGATAAAGCCAGTGGCTACAGGCTTCTAACCCATTAAACCCTGGATGTAGGCCCACACTTCACTTCTTTAGGGTCATAACTACAGTACTGCCACAAATAGCATCAATTGCACAAACCCTGAAATGGATCCTTGTGGCACTCCACAGAATGTGTGAAATGGTTACCAAGTCATTCATGGTGGAATTTTTCATTTATTAAAGTACTACATTAGTATATTAGTACTTATTAGTACTATATTAGTACTACAATATACATCACATATATATTATAAGGGAGCTAATTATTTTAGTTTGATTAAACTCAAATATCTGAAAAACCATCACTAACACAAAACAGTTGAGGAATATGTGGGATATATCCAGTTTTATGTTTGACTTTTTTGGGAATACAGCATGTATAATTTTATCTGACATTTCAAGCGTGCCTTAAGCGAATTACTGCAGTAGCTGTAAATTAATACGTTTGACAAACAATGTACAAAAGTCTATTTTAACATAAGTTTTTAGGAAGGTATATTAAATTAAAAGTTAATTTTTCACAAAAATATACTTCCTAGTAATGTATTTAAAAAATGTTTACTAAAGATATATATATAGTGTATAGTGTGTATATTTTCAAGCTTTTGATGATAGCATATTCTTCATATATATATATATATATTACATTTTAACATTTATAACTAGCTTTTAACTTTGCTAGTGTGTTTACAACATGGTAAGACAATCTCAGTATGTTCTAAATGCACAGAATTATACCTCCAGTCATACAGGTCATTTAAATGTACAGCAGTAGTAAGCCTGGGTAATCCAGTATAGTCTTGAAAATGTTTCTCTACTCATATGAAGAGCTTTATCGGTTCAAAATACGAGAAGGAAATATCTTAATAATGGCTGTGTTTGTGTCATGAAGCTTAGATATTGTGCTGGCATTGTAAATAGATGACCTGAGGGTGTCACAGCATGACACACTCTCTTAAACATCAGTTCTGCTAAACGTTTATGTTGTTGTGACATTTTCCTCCCACACCTTCATCAAATATTACTGTGATTCGTGCCACAGTTGCCTTGTTGTCAGTTCGGACCAGAGGGGTTAGCCTGAATTGCCCTACCACATCAAGCCTTGGGCACCACCAGTTTGAAGCCCCTCCGTGGATCACAGTCCTTAGGTATTCATCACTGCTATTCAGGAGCACTCCACAAGCCTTGCTGTTTCAGAGGTGTTTCAGCCCTGTTGTCTATCCATAATGATAATAAAGGATGTTGCCTAGGTCTTCACATTGCTCATTTTCCCACAGTCAACACATTAACTATGAGAGCTGACCGTTCAATGACCATCTAACACATCCCAGACGTTGGCATGCACTGTTGTTATGATAGGTAATGTTATTGCCTTCATCTGAGTCATAATATTTTGGCTGATTGATGTCTATTTTTTCAGTTAAAGCAGCATTATAGGAGCATTGTTATTGTTTTACTTGTGGGCTCCACTTACAGTTGTACACATGCATTTATTGACAAGCTCAGAGATACAGAAGTGGCATCTGAAGGTAAAGAAGCACAGTATGCATTATGCAATTCTCACAAGGGCCTCATGCACACCAAAGGGGTGTGTTTGGTGGTGTTTTATTTGATTTAAGAAAAGCATTGGATACAGTAAATCATACAAATACTTATCATTATCTCCAGCAGCTATTAAATGGCTTAGATGTATTTAGACAGTTGAACACAATGCATACAACCAGGTTATTTATCAATTAGATCACTTAATTTTGAGTTTGGAGATCCACAAGGGTCAGTTTTGGGTCCATTGTTATTTAGTAATATCTTAATGATCTTCTCAGTGTCTGCCCTCCTGGTGTTACTGGTGACACAAACATATGCAGATCACAGTTATTAATGTGCAGGTAAATGAAGAGCAGGATGCTGCTCAGATGGTTTTAGAGCCAATTATGCACATTTTACATTGGCTAAGCAAAATAATTGGCTTTACTTAGTATTGTGAAAAGCATTTTATTTGATTTTATTATTATTTTATATTTCTTATACTTTCTTAAATTACTTTGATATATATATTATATATATATTACAAAAATGGTTGATTCTGACATCAAATTTATTAGTCATTCTACAAGGAAAAAAAGCTTGATGTAGTGCAAGAGTTTTAATATCTAGGGGCCAACCTATCAGATTTAATGTATTTTTAAAAAGCATGAAAATAAAGTAAATCGTCCAATTTATATTGGTTAATTTGGGATTTATTAGAGACAGTTTCACTACAGAGGCAGCGACATTCCTTATGATATGTTCTTACATCACTTATTGTCACACAGAAAACTTGTAAAGCCAGTTGAAACTGTATATTGTTGCTGTTGAAAATGAAATCTCTCCACAAGTTTACCGGTAAATCAAAAACATATCTAACCTTTAATGGACGTAAACAAGCACATTATAGATAATCAAAGTCAAATAAATACTGTTATTGTAACAATTTACTTGAGTATATATTTTAATTTGGAACAATCTGGTTGAAATCTCAAATGCAATATTCGTTTTTAAAATCCTAACCGCTCTGGATGCTTTAGTGCCTGGAGAAGTCGTGTATAAAGGTTTCAGATAGGTCAACTAGAGCTGTTGCAAGAAGTGACTGTGTTGTACCATTGAGGAAAAGACATTTTCTTCCCACGCCTCACATGGCTGGTATTTCCTTCTCTCTTTAAGATGCTCTTTAAGAGATTGACAACCACTGATTTATTGTCAAAACAGTTAGAAACATAGTTCCTGATGCTTTGTAGCCTTACAAGCTTTAATTGTTCTGGCTTGTGTATGTGTGTGTGCTTGTGTATCTATTCAATGGGTACAGTTTAATGTGTTTTGTTGAATTTTGGCCAAATCATGTTTACATTATGAAATTAGGATGTTGATAAATGTTTTTTTGTCCTGTAAAATAAGTAAATACTAGAATACAGTTCAGAATTTCTTAGTATTTGGTGAGGCTGCCTAGGCTCTACAGGGAGTTTGCACATGTTATTAATACATATATTAAAGCACATGATGTTATTAATACATAAATTAAAACAATAACTCACTGCCGCTTATATTCCAATGCTTAAATAACACCCGATGATGACCGAGAACTGTAAAGGTTTAAGATTATGTACAGCAATTGTCAAACATATAGTGTTCTACAGCCAAGAAAGCCCAGCAGCGTCTCTACTTCCTCCGGAAGCTGAGAAAGGCCCGTCTCCCTCCACCCATCCTCACCCTCTTCTATAAAGGGACTATAGAGAGCATCCTGAGCAGCTGCATCACTGCCTGGTTTGGGACCTGCACAGCCTCTGACTGCAAGACCCTCCAACGTATTGTGAGGACAGCTGAGAGGATCATCGGAGTCTCTCTCCCCTCCGTCATGGACATTTACACCACCCGCTGCATCCGCAAAGCAACCAGCATTGTGGATGACTCCACCCACCTTTCACACAGACTGTTCTCCCTCCTGCCATCAGGAAGAAGGTACTGCAGCATCCGGTCCAACACGACCAGACTCTGCAACAGCTTCTTCCCCCAAGCCATCAGACTTCTCAACTCCAGAGACTGAAATGATGTTTTTTTCTGTTCCATGCACACACACACACACTCTCTCTCTCTCCAACCATTTACCCCAGACAATATGGGAAGCATTTTGCACTAATAACTTTACTACCTCGCTGGACTCAATATTTATTACACACTGCATAATTTGCACACTACCCCCAATTATTTATTATCCTCTGTCTGTATTGTGTTGTGTTGTCTGTCTGCACTTGTACTGTGTTGCACTTGTGTTCTGTATGCACTGTCTATGTTGCACCATGGTCCTGGAGGAACTTTGTTTCGTTTCACTGTGAACTCTGTATGTAGTTAAAATTACAATAAAACCCACTTGACTTGACTTGACTTCTTCTCTTAGCCTGAGCCAAAAATCACAGTTCGACTGCACACATATTTGGCATTTGGCAATTTATCTTTAATACATTAAACAATAAATTGAAAGTGACATCACCAAATGAACACCATTTAAATCATTACTAATGCGAGCACCTTAATAAGGACACACAACCGGCATTTTACAAGCCTTTGATAATATTTGAACCAATTATGCAATTTGAAAGAAAGATTCACCACATGTAACAATTATGTAACAATCAATCATAAGCTGTGCTTCACAGCTTTTCAAGTTCTATCAGGATGTAATATTAATACCTTCTGTTGCCATTGTCCTGTTTGATAGTGTGTATGTGTGTATATATAAGTACTTACACACATACACAAGAAAGGGATTCTACACAGTTCTGTGTCATTCTGAACCACATTTGAATGAATGCATCCTGACAAACATATAAAAATCTGAATACTTGCACTTATAATCTTATTAAAACATCACACGCCCTTTGCATAGCACCATAATCATGGTCTGTCAATGTGGGAACACCGCTGTGCTACTGTACATAGCAGTGAGTCGTGAATATAAAAATACATATATTTATTACATAAACGTTTGAACAAGCCTGCTCTCCTACATCTCTAGCTCTGTCGCAAACATATCTGACACACATTAAAACAACAACAAAAAAGTTTACAAATTAATCTTAAAACGAAGAGACAGCATTAAACGTAGTTAACTTTTTAACGTTGCAACATCATCTAAATCTCAGAATGAGATCCTGACTGCTCAGCTATGCTATTACTGCTTAAGTTAACACTGGGTTGTTATTTATGATTTAATGGAAATTAGACAGCAATGTTCGACTTTAGAAATTGACGTTTACATTGATGTGTTATGTTTTTTTCTGTTATATAATCTACACAATATGTGCCAGCACTTAAGAACTAAAAAAAAGTTAAACTTGAAGGGGAATTCCATTGACTTTTCCATATTCCTGCATAATTAAAGCTTTTCCAATGGTGGCTTTTAATATCTCCAAAAGTTACAAATACAAAGTTTTAGAATATATTGAAAAAGTTTTAGCCGTAAAACTAAAACGCATTGCTGCAAATCCATTCATGGTGGTGGGGTACATGCAGAGTGTTGTAAGGCAGTAGTGGTTCAGTGGTTAAAGTACTGGGTTAATGATGATAGGGTTGACCCAACAGCTGCCACTGTGGGTTCCTTGAGGACGGCTCTTAATCCTCTCAGCTCCCCTGGCACTACATGGAGCAGCTGCCTACAAATGGTGGGCATGGTTGTCTGTCTGTCTCTGTCAAAATAGTCCCTAAAAAAGGCAAATTTTTTAGAATTTCCACTGATTTACCTTCATCAGCATTACATATACAACCCGAAGTCATGTTTAGGTTCCCTGGTGGTTTCTTAGGGTTAAAAAGTGGTTCTATTTGCATTGTAGACTTTACAAAAGGGGGTGGCCCTGTGGTTAGAGCACTGTGCTATTGACAGCAGGGTTGTGGCTTCGATACCCGGGCTAGGCAAGCTGCTGCTCTTGGGCCCTTGAGCAAGGCCCTTAAGCCTCCCTGCTCCCCAGGTGCAGCAGCAATGGCTGCCCAGGCATGTGCAGCTTAGTACATGTGTGCTCACTGTCACTGCGTGTGTTTGCTCACTAGTATGTATGTGTGTGTTCACTGCATGGGTGGATTAAAAGGCACAGGCCAAATTCCAGCTGTGTCCAACACAAACGGTGAAGGTGGTGTTCTTGTCTTGACTTCTAGTTCTTATTAAAAATGCTGTAGAGATCTAAGTTGGTAGGTTTCTCTACAAGAGAATGTACTCAGACTTAAAAGCACTGAAGTATGCAGAAATAATAAAAAAATCGAGGGAATTGTCCATTTAAGGGGTCGGGGTACATTTATTAGCAAAGCACTTAGAAGTACTGTCCTTTTGCTGAATCATGCGATTATGGAAATCTGCTGAATGAACGGAAGTCCTCAGTGCTTGTTGGGGATAAAGCTTGGAGTTTATAAGAATAGAACAGAAGTGGAAAGCAAAGTCATTTGAGAACTGACTGAACCTTAAATGGGATCCAAAGCTGAAATTACCCCTGTTTCCCTGTTTGTTGTAAATTGAACACATCCCCTCCTCCATCTATTACATTCCTAGGGAGGAAGGCACCATCATGACGGGTGGGTCAGACCGTGTGAACGTGTCTGAACAGGGAAGGCCTCAGTGTTGGTGTCTAAACTTCAGAGCTGTCTCCACTGTGTCTAGTGCTGGTGGTATGTCTGCTGTTGCTGCCGCTGTAGGCTGAGCAGGACGAGGTGGAGTACGGTGGATACTCCTTCTCTTTCCTCTTGCGCCGGAGCAAGAGAGCCACCAGAATCACCACCAGACACACCAGCAGGATGAGCCCAGCCACTCCCAGCAGAGTGGGCATGCCGACCGGCAGAACTGAGTCAGAATCAGGCTCTTTGCCTGCGCTACCCTCCACAAGGGGGCGCTCCAGGTGGGTGTCGTGGCCCCATGGCTGCCGCTGGCTCACTCTCAGGCGGTCAGAGCGGTCCAGGGCAATGTGCTGGATGTTGGTGCCGCGGTTGTTCTCCACACCGATGTCCAAAGCTTCAGGGTCAGGCACGGCCCGGCGGTGGCGAGTCAAGGCACCAGAGTCGGGTAGGACAGATGAAACGGCATGGTGGTACTCCAGGCTTCTCTTACCGATGCCACGGTTGGCATTGTCCTTGGAGCGGAGGGTGTAGATGGTGTGAATAAACCACTCCCGCCCAGCTGCAACCTACGAGAAAAATAATGTTCTTTATTGTTTATGTCCAAATGTTTGTGGACACCCCTTCTATCGAATGCATGCAGCTACTTGAAGTTGCATCCATTATTTCTGACACAGATGTGCGCACACACACACACACACACACACACACACACACACACACACACATTCACAGCTTGCCTAGTCCTTGTAGAGAAGTACTGACAATAGAATAGGACTCTCTGAAGCAGATAAACCAGACAGGCCTATTGGAACCTTGCCTAATGCCAGGCTTGGGTTAGAGGGGTATAAAGCCCCCAAGTATTGAGCTATGGAGCAGTGGAACTGCTGTGTTCTCTGGAATGATGGATGGTGCTCAATCCAAAAAAAATTTCAGCTGAGTTGAGGAAATAGTGACGAGGTGAGGTGGTGAACATCATCTAATATTCTGACCTCACTAACACTCTTGTCACTGAATGCAATCAAATCCTCACAGCAATGCTCCAAATTCTAGTAGAATTTGGACTTCCCTGGACAGTAGAGACAGTTACTCCAACAAAAGCAAGGCAAACTTGTTTTTAATACTTTTGATTTGGGAAGAAATGAGTAGGTGTCCCAATACTATTTAATTATTCATATAGTTAATATATCAAGTATATGGTGTACTGTTTAAAAGCTTTAGGTACCTGTGATTTGAAATTCAACATAAAAAGCTGCTTATCTGGTCAGTAAGTGTTTTTCTCCTCAGTAAAACACTGATTAGATTAGAATAAA
The DNA here is from genome assembly GCF_030463535.1 of Salminus brasiliensis. Lineage (NCBI taxonomy): Eukaryota > Metazoa > Chordata > Actinopteri > Characiformes > Bryconidae > Salminus > Salminus brasiliensis. The sequence continues at coordinate 43,875,809 of NC_132881.1, forward strand.
CACTAATAATAATATTCCTACAGAAAGTCATGGTGGTTTTCCATCACTGTGTTCATTAGAACATTTCTAGAAAGCTGTAATATTGTATTATTTGGTAAATCAGTGCTTAATGATGGTAAATCAGATGAACTAGTGATGGAATTGAACACATCCAGCAGTGGCTGGGATTTGTTCTTCAGACTAGCTCACAAGATCTCACCTACTTTCTTCTGAAATTGAAGTTCTTGTTTCTTTTTACTGTATGTATGTTTATCTGCATCTATTCGAATGGGATCTTGATATTTTACAGTAAAGGAATTGCTGAGAGACATGGCTTTAAATAATGAGCTTAGGTGCCTAAAACACCTGTATGAAAACATTCACAAAATATTTAAAAAAAAGTCAATGCAAACATATCGAGACCAATCTCTCCTAGCGTGCATGTATATTGTTATAAGGATATAAAGTAAAGCTATGTCTCTGACCTGGAAGAGTGGGGATGAAGACAGCGTGAACCCATCTGATCCCGGCTGTCGGATTAGTGAAAGGGCCCCTGGAGTGTCCAGTGCTAATGAGGCGTCAAACTGCACATCTCCGAAAGCAGAGGCCTGAGTCTCGGGCTGGGCTTTGTCCTAGAGGGCAAACATATAGCCACTTCAGACACAATGTTAACACAGGAGATGGAAGCCAATCATGTAGGACTGATTTAAGAAGTCTTCTTCCACCTGTTGAGTGTTGTGAACCCCTTAGACCCAGTATGCAAGCTTACACTTCATTTCCTAATCCATATCATAAGTAACATCAGTTTCATAGGCCCTACAATAGAACCCTGTGGGACTCCACTAGATATGCTGAAGCAAATTGTCTCCAAACAATTCTTAATAGTTTCTTCATCTGAATTAACAACTGAATAGTAAATCTGGGGTTCAATGGGTTAACCTGACCCTAATCTGTATTTTACTCTTGATGAAACACAACCTACAAATTCCCAAAGCGTAAATTTATAGGAGAAATAAACCCTGTTTAAACCAAAGGTTTTTATAAAACGTTGACAATTTTTAAAACAATTGGCATACCAGGATCTTGAACCTGTAGAGCAGTGAAGGGGCATCAGCCAGGCAGCCGTACTCTTTATTGGTGGGATTATACTTTGGCACATAGCCGTCTGTGCCCGTGCAAAGGAAGACCTTCTCTATGCTGCAGGAGAACGAATCTCCCAGGTTCTGCACCGGATCCACCATTACCCGGCCATAGATAGTGGAACCTACACAAGAACCAGAGACCCAGAGAGAGAATATTCGTTAAATCTTGATAATTTTTCAAGAGAGCATTGCCAGTTTTTGAGTCAAATACAATATAAAGCATAAGACTGAAATCACTGTGTTAGTGCTGGTCTGAAATGTAGTCTCAGTGTGAAATATTATGTAGCAAATCCTTTATAATAGCAGCTTTAGAGTCATGTTTAGTCTCTACTGACTGTCACAGGGAGCATGGCGTCTCCGTCATTGCCACCAGAACTGTGTAACGCTGCATAACCCGAGTCATATTAGCGTAAAGTCCTGTAGTATTGATCTACCGCCTCAGTCCACATGCTTCTTCACCTGCAGATGCTACTTCAACTTCTCAGCAAATGCATGTCTACGGCAGTCCATGAGAAGGTGCCCAACGCATGGTTTGTATTTATGGCAGTGGTGTAAAAGTGAATTAATCTAAACAACTGTAGGGGGAGCCCAGGAGCAAAACTACCAATTATTTGTAATGTCAGTTCTGTCATCTTACCCTCAGTGAAGGCAGCGTCCGTGCCTTCTCCAAAGCCCATGGAGCCATCAGACAGCCAAAGCTCCCTCTTCGACAGCAGGAACATCTGTGTGTTCAGACTGAACTCTGCTGCCACAGGGTCACTCACCTGGGAGGAAAATGGATGGTTTCACAGAACTCACTCACTGCTTTCATCTTATTAGGAAGTGTTTACTACTGACCAATTAACCAAATCCAGCTAGTTGGCCACTGATGTCGATAGATGTTGTAATCTGGTTGACCAGAATTCAATGTCAGGACAATGTCTAATGCCAGACGTCAATATGATGTAGAAAAGTGACACCAGCTGACGTTACCAAAATCCAATGCCTTCGAAGCGTTGAATGCCAAAGTCATGCTGATGTAAAATGAGAACATTTAGTTATGAGAAACGTCTGTTAAACGTCTAAACAAATAAAATAAAATAAATAAATTCTAACAATGTCATTTATTGATATTGTTGGTTTTAAGTCATGGTGTTAAGCAGCCATGTCTGCATCAATGTTGGAGCTTGATGCCAACCCAATGTTGAATCTGGATGGATCTATGATGAAAATCTTAGCCAAAATTCAATGTCTTTCTAATGTTAAATGCCAAAGTCATACTGATGTAAAATAAGAACATTTAGTTATGATAAACGTCTGCTAAACATCTAATCAAATAAAATGATAATAAAATAAATTCTAACAATGTCATTCATTGATATTGTTGGTTTTAAGTTATGGTGTTAAGCAGCCACGTCTGCATCAATGTTGGAGCTTGATTTCAACCCAATGTTGGTTGTGGATGGATATGTGATTAAAATACCAACCCACATTCAATGTCTGTAAATGTTGGGGCTTGATATCAACCCAATGTTTGTTGTGGGTGGAACAGTGACTAAAATGTCAGCCAAAATTCAATGTCTTTCTAACGCTTTCCAAACATCACATTTAAAAGCCACTTTGACATAAAATACCAACATTTATTCGTGAGGCATGTTTACCATAACACAACGTCTACTGAACTTTACCATGTTAACGCCCATACAACAGTAAATTCCACCTAATATTAGACGTTGATATTGTTGGTGGTGTATTGTAATAATGGTGTAAAGTAACCAAAATTCAACGTCTGTCTGACATTAGACTAAAGTCAAGCAAGTATAGTTTTGTAATGAATATGTGATTTTGGTTCTGGGTGGATATGTGAGTAAAATTTCACCCACAATTCAACATCTGTACAATGTTGGGGCTGGATGTCAAACCACTGTTGTTTTTTCACAAATATGTGACTTTGATTTCCAATCAAATGCAACATCTGTAAAATGTTGGGTTTGGACATCAACCCAAGTTTATTTTTCAACTAAAATGTAACATCTGTCTGATGTTAGGCCGCCACACAGAGTGCAACTGAACATAATCTGTATTCAGTTCAGAAATGTAGTGAATTTTGTTTATGTGTGGCTGCCTCAGCACAGAGTGTGTGTGAGTGTTGGGGAAGAGTCTGACCTGCTGGAAGCGGATGTCCATGTCAAAGGTGAGGGGCTCCCTGGGGTGGCACACAGGTGGAATACTGAACTCTCCATTAGGAGAGGCACTGCAGGGAATCAGCTTCACTGTGTAGGTGCCAGAGTAGTCCCTAACCTACACACAAGCATACACACACCCAAGCGCGCACACACACACACACACACACACACACACACACACACAAGGTTGAAGCATATGCTCATATCTGTTTTACCAGCTGGGTTCTACTTAACTGCAAAACATAAATATGGTGGATCAGGATGAACTGAAGGTTCTAAATAGTAACATTTGCACTGTTAATGGTCAGTGGGTCAGTCCTACAGGTGTAATATCAGTAGATATTCTCCCAAAATGATAATGTCTAATTAGCTGTCATTCACTACTCACTGCAAAGTCCGAGACGAAGCTCCACTGCTGCATTGGCTGGTTGTAAGTGGGCTCAGTTCGGATCAGAGAGAGCGTGAAGGTTAGCCCAGGATGATCTGCAGACATCACCATAGACGACAGGCTGCTTCCTGTAGGCCAATAGAAAACAACGGTTGCTTTACTTAAACTAGATGATGAGTAAGGGTGTAAAATTTCAATCATATTTTTATTTTTGTACCAGTTTATAATAACAAACCTCATAAAATAGCTTAAGCTTTATTTAGGAGATGACTGTTAAAGATATAGAATTGCTTCATATCACTGCTGTCCAATGAAAAACATGTATCTCCATGTTTGCCCGTTTTTAGTTTTCTCCATCATTTGAACCCTGGACCCTGTCCAACCCTGCTCTGCTCAATGTGAAAATAATTCTGATGAATGGACCAATAGAAATGCTCTAAATTACTTGGATTCAACTCTTATTTTACATTGACTTCCATTCAGAGATTGTGACACTTTTGCCTTCTCCTGTAAAGTCACCATTTCATTGGACAGCGATGATATGCATGAATAAATTATTGCTGTCATGCAAAAACCTTGCATTTCCAAATTGGTCACTTTACAGGAGAAGAAATAACCTTAAATTTCCAATGAAGTCGATATAAAACAATTTATTCCAAGTCTTTTCAGAATTGGAGAATTCCTATTGGTCCATTCATCATGACATTTGGACAGATTCACATTATGTCATTATGCCAAGTGAAATACAACTGACCGCAGAATTAGTTATTTAGTGATATACCTTTTAATTAATATTACTATTTTTTTAATATATATTTCAATGATCTGAAGCTTGTTAATAGATATTTATGAATAATTGTTAAATTATTTGTTTAGTTATTTACTAATAACTCATTACTGTGTCTATTGTGCATATATATATATATATATATATATATATATATATATATATATATATATATATATATATATACATATGACCTCATCACAAATTCATCACATCCACCTGCATGCAGTCACCACTGTGTGGAAATGTGTGTCTGACTGGATTGAATAACCCTCATTCTGCCACACAGGAAGGTCACAGTCCTTGGGTTGCAGGCTGGATATAGCAGCTAGAATAAATCTGGGGCTATGGAGAAGCAACTCAATAGGACATATGTCCTAGAGAGGGACCTGTCAACATGACCCTCCGGACATCTTCCTGTATATGTGACAGAGAGAGACTCTTCACCTGGGTGAGACATGACAAACTGCCCCCTGAACCGGGCCTCCGTCTTGAAGTTGACAACCAGACGACCCTCCTCGTTGATCCTCATACTGGTAGGGTACATGGCACCTGTGAAGGTTTTGTAGCACAAATACTGTGTTCATGAGTTAAATATATGATTATTGTAGGCAATATATACCAGATGTAAAAACAATACATTGCAATATATTTAAAATATTTCCAATATTATGTCATGGGTAATATACAGTATATCCACATAATGTTTATTGTTAATTTGAATAGCATATATTTTAAATATATATTTTGGGATATACTCAATATATTATATTGTATGGGAAAGTGCTTTGGAAATCCAGAAAACATGTATAGTTAGCATGTAAAGGGCAGTCACGTCCTAATGACAGTCATTTCTGGTCATATATAGAAGTGCTGCCTCGGTTTGAAAGTCTTATCATATGCATCATATGCTGTCCTCATCTACATTGATATCCTCATGTAGATCTATTTTCAGGCCGATATGTGATGACGGATGATCTCAGGTGACAGGTTCAGTACTTTAAAGGTGTTTTAGACTACCAGAATATCAGGCTCTGTTAGAACAGATACACTACCTTGCAGTTCAGCTTCAGGTGGGCTGCCAATACCATCCTGCCACAAGATGGCAGTGTCGTACACAAAAGTAAGGCGCAGCTCAGACTGCAGGTCAAAGTGCTGCCAGCCTCCAACAGCAACAGGAGAGTGAAACACATAGGAGACGAAGAGAGGCACACGCAGGGTAACATAGGACTGGACCAGGTTCAGCACCTGCAGGAATGTGCACACACACACACCTTAATATTAAAGACATGGTAAATAAAATTAACAATTCTTTAAATAAAATATGGAATAAAAACATCATAGTTGTCCTGCACAGATGAGTGTTTTCTGCTGGGAAATATATTTATTTATATATACATATTTAGTCAATGAGTTGCTTAGTCAGCTTACTGTTTTATTAGAAACCCCTACTTTATACTCACATTTATGGCCACTTTTTTAGAAACCCCTACAGTTTACTTCCACTCACTGGCCACTTTACCAGAAACACACATCTTATTTTATCCATGTACTGGCCACTTTATTAGAAACACCATATTATACTTCCATTTATTAGAAACTCCATCTTATACTTCTACTTACTGGCCACTTTATCAGAAACACCCATCTTATACTTCTACTCACTGGGCACTTTATCAGAAACACACATCTTATACTTCCACTCTCTGGCCACTTTATCAGAAACCTCTATACTTCCACTCACTGGCCACTTTATCAGAAACACCCATCTTATACTTCCACTCTCTGGCCACTTTATCAGAAACACCCATCTTATACTTCCACTCACTGGCCACTTTATTAGAAACACTTATACTTCCACTCACTGGCCACTTTATCAGAAACACCCATCTTATACTTCCACTCACTGGCCACTTTATTAGAAACACACATCTTATACTTCCACTCTCTGGCCACTTTATCAGAAACACCCATCTTATACTTCCACTCACTGGCCACTTTAGCAGAAACACCCATCTTATACTTCCACTCTCTGGCCACTTTATTAGAAACACTTATCTTATACTTCCACTCACTGGCCACTTTATCAGAAACACCCATCTTATACTTCCACTCACTGGCCACTTTATCAGAAACACCCATCTTATAATTCCACTCACTGGCCACTTTATTAGAAACTCCATCTTATACTTCTACTCACTGGCCACTTTATCAGAAACACACATCTTATACTTCCACTCTCTGGCCACTTTATCAGAAACCTCTATACTTCCACTCACTGGCCACTTTATCAGAAACACCCATCTTATACTTCCACTCTCTGGCCACTTTATCAGAAACACCCATCTTATACTTCCACTCACTGGCCACTTTATTAGAAACACTTATACTTCCACTCACTGGCCACTTTATCAGAAACACCCATCTTATACTTCCACTCACTGGCCACTTTATTAGAAACACACATCTTATACTTCCACTCTCTGGCCACTTTATCAGAAACACCCATCTTATACTTCCACTCACTGGCCACTTTAGCAGAAACACCCATCTTATACTTCCACTCTCTGGCCACTTTATTAGAAACACTTATCTTATACTTCCACTCACTGGCCACTTTATCAGAAACACCCATCTTATACTTCCACTCACTGGCCACTTTATCAGAAACACCCATCTTATAATTCCACTCACTGGCCACTTTATTAGAAACTCCATCTTATACTTCTACTCACTGGCCACTTTATCAGAAACACACATCTTATACTTCCACTCTCTGGCCACTTTATCAGAAACACACATCTTATACTTCCACTCTCTGGCCACTTTATCAGAAACGCCCATCTTATACTTCCACTCACTGGCCACTTTATCAGAAACACCCATCTTATACTTCCACTCTCTGGTCATTTTATCAGAAACCTCTATACTTCTACTCACTGGCCACTTTATCAGAAACACCCATCTTATACTTCCACTCTCTGGTCATTTTATCAGAAACCTCTATACTTCTACTCACTGGCCACTTTATCAGAAACACCCATCTTATACTTCCACTCACTGGCCACTTTATTAGAAACACCTATCTTATACTTCCACTCACTGGCCACTTTATTAGAAACCTCTACTTTACACTTTCACTCACTGGCCACTTTATTAGAAACACCCATCATATACTTCCATTTATTAGAAACACCTACCTTGTGTTTCCCTCACTGGCCAATTTATTAGAAACCCCTACTTTGTACTTCCACTTACTGGCCACTTTATTAGAAACCCCCTACGGGATTGCTCACTGGGGGGTAGGAACCGGTGATGTCCCAGTGATGGGGCCAACGCTTAGACCAATGTCATTACTATGTTGCACTTGACCGCAGTCTCCATTGCCCTCACCTGCCCATCTGTGCCGATGGATCCACCGCATTCGTTGAGCAGCTCGGACATGTCATAGTAGCTGCTGAACTCCCACAGGCAGGCCTCCAGGTTGAGGTTGCGGTAGAAGCGCAGGGAGTTGGTGCTGCGCATGGCCGCGCTGTACTGATACGGCGACGTCTCTCCGATGATCTCTGGGTTTTTGGTGGCATCTGTGATAAAGCCGTGGCCGGTCTGGATTTCGTTGAAGTCCAGCAGGTTGGAGCAGCGGTGGTTCCCCACTCGGGTGCCATCCGGACTCAGAGTCAGCTCAAAGTTTGAGAGGGGGCGTGTGGAGATGACTGGCAGCATGCCTGAACAAACCAGACACAGGGTCAGAGTGGAGTAGAGTGTGCCATACTGTGCCATACCAGTGTTGCCAAACCTCTCCTTTCCTTTTAACCTCTTAAAATACATAATAAATTGCTATCGGTTAATATATTATCACTGTCATGCAAAAACATTGTATCTCCATTTTTGCCGTTGTTCTTTACATTGTGTCCAGATTTCATGATGAATGAACCAATAGAAATGCTCTAAATGACCTGGAATTCAGTCTTTTTACATTGACTTCCATTGAAAGTTAAGAAGGTTTTTCCTTCTTTCCCTTCTTTTGTCGTTTTGGAGATACAAGGTTTTTACGAGACGATGACATGTAAGAATCTACAAATTTGAGAATGTCCTACGTAGGGCAGGCTAATTTATACACACATAAGGTTATAAAAGAATGACCCTCACCATCCATGTGTGGCATAGTGATGGTCAGTTTGATGAGGTTGGGGTAGTCAGGGTCATCTGGACCGGTGTAGCGGATTTTGGCTGAGAATGGCTCGGCTCCAACGGTACCAGGAACACGGGGCTGGCAAAGACCTGCAGAACAGCACATGAAATAAGTTGTAGTTTTAGTAAAGTAATGCTCAGTCTGCTTCGGGACCCCCCAAAAGTCAGAAACCCATGCATTAATGTGATGCCCAGAACTATCAGAAATATCAGTATTATCAGTCTCATAGGCTGTGAAGACCGGATCCAAAGGGATCTTAGTGTTAACATCATTTTGACTGGTACAGAGAGTTTTCAGTCTAATGCTCACTGTTCTGGGATGCTTTCAATGCTTTATGTTTATAAGTAACCCATATCTGCCTTTAGTGTAAACAAATGTCCAGCCTGAACCATTTCTCTACTGCAGCTGAATGACCATATACAGTATCAGCTATGGATCTGATGTTGGACCATAGTTTATAGCTTATTCTTATCACTTATATGATCTATATCTTATATGATCACTTTTGAAAGATTTTTTTTTCTAGAACCAGTTTTTAGAGTCTTGGTAACGAGTCTCACCCTCCTCTCGGCTGACGATCACAATAGCAGAGCTGAGCTCCAGCCCTGCATCCCCGTTGGCGTTGAAGGCCCTGGCTGCACACTGCACGCGTGAACCCGCTTGGAAGTAGATGGAATCCAGCGTGATGGACTTGGTGTTGGTGAAGAAGGTGTTGGTGTCCACCTCACGCATGGGGCTGGTGACGCCATCTGGCCCACTGGGGGCGCTGACGAGCCAGCGGTACTGAGTGAGAGTGTCATTAATGTTCTCCACAGCGCAGATGGAGCCAGTCTTGTCGAACTCTGAATATTTGGGGTTGCAGGCCTGATGAGATGGAGAAGTGAGAAGACAGTTGTTTGGAAGAACCAAGTAACTACTGGAAAATGAGACAGTACTTATCGGGAAATCATTTGTGGTCTATGGGCCTGGTTTCTCGAAAGCTTTGAGGTGTTGAGATCATTTTCAGTAAAAGGATTAATGTGATGCTTGCTCACTTTAGGAAACCCAATGCTGGGTTAAATCCATGTTTCAAAGGGGACTTTTCACTTATTTGCCATTTGAATCATATTACACAGGTATGAGAATACTTAGGAGACTTAGGTGTCTTGCCCAAGGACTCTGCAAGTATAGGTGTAGGGTGGTCAAAGGAAAGCCACAGGGAAGGCAGTGTTGTTACCCACCATCAAGTATGAAACATGAACCAAACTAAAATGTGTATGTTTCCTTGTGTATAATATATTTCCTATTTAAATATATATCATAATTATAGACAAATGTAGAGAAATGTACAAATATATAATTCAAATAATAAAAAAAGGAAAATCAACCCAAATAATAAGGTTCCAGCACCAGTGCTTGGACCCCTAATAAATGGGTCTAAAGGAAGTACAGTTGAGCAACAACAACCAAAGATCAGAAGTTCATAAATGCATGTACATCATACTCACCGTCACACACACTACTGGGTATCCTGTGGGAGGATAGGGGTGCTCCTTTGCCCGAGCTGTATCGTCATACATAAGTAGAGACACCACCTGAGGCACGGCTGGGAAGGTGACGTCAGCCACACTGTCCATCTCCTCAATGTACACAATAGCCTTGTTCATCTGAGGGCAACGAGGAGGAGCAATCAGCAGAATCTCAAAAACCCAACACAGTTAATATTTGCAGAGTTTTAGCACTGAACGAGCCTGACGCTGATTTAGAAATGAATTCCGAGACAAATTAAATTGACCTATCATGACGTCTTCAATGTTCCTAAGTTCAGCCATGTCTCTCCACTGCTGCATTCTTTCTTCACTGGCTTCCTGTAGCTGCTGCCCAGGTCATCAGATTCAGAACCCTGACGCTGGCCTACAAAGCCAAGACTGGACCAGCCAGCCTCTTCGTACTTGATGGCAATGATCAAAAGCCGATCTGCACCAAGAGCCCTTCCAGCTTCAAGTACGGCTCGGCTCGACCCGCCATCCCTCAAAATCCACGGAAGACGAGCGTCCAGACTTTTTATTGTCCTGCACTAAAGTGGTGGAACGAACTTCCCCTGGGTGTCCGAACAGCAGAGTCCAACGCTCGCTGTCTTCAAACGCAGACTGAAGACCCTCCTCTTCTGAGAGTATTTGGGTGAATAGCAGAGTGGTCACCTTACTGACTTGTGTTTAGTAGAGTCTAAGATTAGAGGTATCCTTGAATTTTTGCCTTTTCAAACTAGCTGAGGTTTTTATTGGGTAAATAGCAAAGCATTTTTGTAAGTCGCTCTGGATAAGAGCGTCTGCTAAATGCCTTAAATGCTCAACTGTTGCTATGCTGGTCAAGCTTTACAGAATTTTGGCACTAAACTGGACATTTTAGCACATTGTGACTGGCCCGAGTGTTATTCATTCATTCATAATTATATTTATGTTGCGTAGTGTGTGAAAGGTCACGTGTTGTTGTTGTTGTTGTTGTGTAACAAAGCTAATGTTAGCATAGCAACATATTTTATGTCATTGCTGTTTTCGGCTTGCCTTGTTTTCGAACTTCAGCAACTTAGTCCAGCTCACTAGTGTAACACACATATATCACTGCTGTCCAATATCTCCATTTCTCCATTATTTTGAACCCTGTATCTGCCCTGAACACTGTACAAATACTTCTGGATGATCCTTTAAATTACTTTTACGTCATATTTTTTAATGGACCTCTGTTCAATTGCACTTCAATGTAAATTCATTAGGTCAAAGCATTTCACAATATTTAGTCATTCTGTCCAATCTAGCAACATTAGCTACAGAACACATTTGTGGGCGGAGCATCAACAGGTCAGCTCAGTTCAGTTTTATTTACAATGCATTTCAGCACAGATATTGTCCAAGAAGTCAAAACTGTCCAGAGCTTTACTGACATGTAGGTCCAACCCCCTAATGACTGCTGCTGTGGGAGAAAATGGTAGGAAGACCATGCTGAGGATGAACTGAGGGGGACCAAGAAGGAGAATCCATCCTCCACAATTAAAATATCAGCTTAAACATATCATCACTGTCACACAAAAACCTTGTATCTACATGTTTTCTGTTTTTCAGTTTCTGAGATAACATGAATCTGGTAGTTATTCTTTATATTGTGTCAGAATGTCATGATGAATGGACCGGTATCTGGTATCAGTTTAATTGGATGATCTATTGGATTAAACTGGACTCACCTTTTCCAAGAGTACTCTGGCAGATTGTAGTGTATGTTGAGTATTGTGGTCTCCATACTGACTACTGTATTTAGTAGTTTCTAAACTTAGAGGTATTCTTGGATCCTAGGCCTCAATTGTGAATAAACTAATAAAAGCCTTAACATTAAAATTACCATCTTCCACAAAATTCTGTATATATTTCAAAATATTGCAGCATTTTCTGTTGTCCATCAGACCCTCATTCATCCTGTAACACTGCCATTTCTCCCCCTGTAAAACTAATGGTTTGATCTTTCTGACATAGCTGTAAGAAGCTGGCCTTGTCAAAGTCTCTTTGACCGCATAGTTAAAAAAGGGGTAAGATGATCTTCCCTCTCAGAGTGTCAACCCCTTATCTTCCCCCTATGCTGTACCCTGCTGCTGTACCCCTCTCTTGTACCCCGCTCTCAGTGAAAAATGTGATAAACGGCACATGACTATTCAGAGCGTTACTTTAAAGCCTGCTGAGCCATTGGCTATACATACATATACATCCTGAGAGCCCTCAGAGCTCTGATTATAGGTCAGTGTGTCCTCTGAGAGACATTCATGTTCCTCTCAGCACAGAGGGAGACAGCGGCCGCCTCTACAGGAGACAGAGACTGACCCCTGCTGACAGAGGCAGCTGCTATGTGGCTATTTTAGCAAAGTGAGGTAAAGGCATGTTACTCTGTGTGTGTACATATGCATGTGTGTGTCACGGAGTTGGTGGAGATATTTATGCAGTAGACGACCTCTGACCTGTGTCTCGGCCACCATATATTCATCCGGCTTCAAATGGACGGTGAAGGCCTCACGGATCTCCCTCTGTCCGTCATACAGGACCTGAACCTCCACTACGTGCTCCGTCTCGCCTTCTTTAAATTCCACATCTACACACACACACACACACACACACACACACACACACACACATATTAAAAAAACTGGAATCACTTATTTTAATATTATAAAACCAAATTCATTATTAATAATACCATTCTGTAAATGTGTCTACATTTCAGTATTAATAATTAATATTATATACACATGGATAATAATACAATTATTATTGATATTATTCATATTTTAATAACAACAGTAACAGTAGGGTGTGGCCAGTGGTATCAAAATACAAAAAATGCTGTCAAATATTGTAGTTTTGAGTGTGTTTGAGTGTGTGTGTGTGTGTGTGTGTGTGTGTGTGTGTGTGTGCGTGTGCGCGCAATCCTATCTGCTGACCTTGAGACAGGGGGTTGTAGTCTTCTCCAGACGTGGCAGAGCCGTCCTTGGTGTGAACTCTCACCACAGAGACCTTGGAGGTGTCACCCAGACGGAGGACGGGGATCTTTACCATGGCGATCTCCCCGGCAATCTGCGGCTCCTTAACGCTGTACTTAATCTCTGAGAATCTGATGATGGGCTCTGGAGGAAGGACATAGAGAAGACAGAGTTCAGTTCAGAGACAAGAATCATGACATTTTATATATTTCGGCTATGATTAAAAAAGGGACGGATTAAATGTGTGTGGATCATCTTGTAATGCTGATCTATGGTGTTATGGGAGCTTTGAGTCCTCAGATCTACTCACTGTCTTTTTTGTCAGTGATGGTGACCAAAGTTTCCTTCTGCTCTCCCAGTGCAGCTCCGTAGGGAGACTTGCTCTTGGGCGTTCCTAAAACCAGCCGGAGCTCCTCATCCTCCTCATGAACAGAGTCATCGACCAAGGTCACCACACACGGCTTCTCGTTTTCACCTGCAGACGCACACAGAGAGAGTGTAAAATGTAAGGGCTTAATAATTCAATCTGCTGTCAATCTAATCATCATCTACATTATCAGAACATTTAACAAAAAATGCATCAGTAAAAGTTGATGAGTTGCATTAATAACCACAAGGTTGTAGGTTCAAATTCTAGGACTGTGGCCATAGGCAAGACACTCAAAACTGGCCACCTCAAGAGGTACTACTCAAATGGTATGAATGCTCTGCTCCCAGATTGGGCATAGTTACCATTACAAGGGTATCATTAAAGTAGCTTAACTTAATTACACAGTATCTGTTTCTGAATGATCAGAAGTTTGCAGACCTGGCAGGAAGGTGATGATGGAGGCGTCAGTGTTGGGCCGCTCGTTGTAGTCCATCATGACCTGGGCGGAGCCTTGGCGAGTATAGCAGCGGACGGTGGACTTCTGGCTGATGTCTCCACTGCGGTACACCATAGCTTTCAGCTGGCCGTCAGCCTCGTCCACCTTGTACTCCGCCTCTCTGAACTGCACTTTAGGAACTGATAAAACAGAGCAACCCTTCTGGTGATTTAATGTTGGTACAAAACATTAGATCTGAGATCTTGCTCACAGCTGATCAGAGAAACACTCACAACTGAACACTGCCAGCATCGATGTAGCGCGATCATTTTTAATACCTAATTAAAAATGAGAACTATTGCATATTAATGAACAATGGTTAGTTAGAATGGGCCGAAAATCAGACTTTTAATAGCTTCTAGGTTCTAACGAAAGAAGCAGTAGCGTTGTTATTAAGACATTGTTCTAAATAGTTAGGTCCAGAAGACCACTTCAATCCCCTTGACAAGTAGGAATTGGGTTTGAGGGGGAGAGAGGAAGTAGCACTCTCCTGAATCTGAAGCTATAATTGCTATGAATGGTGAACCCCACATGCAAATGGGGGAAGACAGTACCAGATATCACACCATCTGAAAGAAACATGCCGTTAATCCAAATTTCTGAACGAGGAACTCTGGCAGTGTGAATGCAGCTTACACTGTGCTATATAGTGGAGTCTATGCCTCCTTTACCTAAAGGTCAGAGAAGGAACCAGAAGGTCACTGGTTAGATCCCTTGGACAGGCAGGAAGAGGGATTGGGGGGGGGGGGTGGTGAATGAAGTATGCTTCTCCTCCCTCAACATTTACAGCAGAGGTGCCCTTGACCATGGCACTTAACCCACAATTGCTCCCCCAGTGCTAAGGGTGTCTGCCCACTGTTCTGGGTGTGTGTTCTCACTGCCACACTGGGTCGAATGCAGAGGATGCTTTTCTGCATCCCTCCTCTATTTCTACTGCTGAGAGAGTCTGTCAGTGGTGTGAGTATGATGGAGAAGCTGGTGGACTTACGGTCAGTTACGGTGTCGTTGATTGTAATGACGGTCTTGCTGGGCTCTCCCAGAACAGCGTTCATGGGCATGCGCAACACCAGCTCAAACTTCTCCGGCCCTTCCAGTTCCGGACGGCCAAGGTCATCCAGGATAGTCACCCGGAACGTCTGCATGGTGACGCCAGGCGCGAAGTCCAAGTTACGGCTGATGCCCACGTAATCCAGGCCCGCTAGAGACAGTCAGTCAGAGTAACGTGAATCATTATTAATAACACTCATATACTACCATATAACTTACCCCAAATAATGCAGTAAAATAAATCTCTGTGTAAATGGACCTGTAAGACTATAAACCACAGTATCAATCTACTACAGTATGTTGTTTTACCTTCTGCAGAGACGGGCTCACTCTTCCTGGAGCGCACAGTGACGGTAGCGGTCTTGGAGAGGTCAGTACCTGTCCTCCATACTCTCACCTCCACATAACCAGCACTCTCGTCCACTGTGTACTCGGTCTCTCCAAAATACAGTGAAGGCTCTGTAGGACGCAAAGAGACTCAGTAAGTTTGGCCATCGTCTTCATTCAATAGATTTAGTGATATTCAACTACAGATTCTACAGATCTGCAGTGTCTGAGCTACTGTGATACAAGCCCATTTGATACTTGTAGGCTCCACTTATGACATTTGTGTGGGTTCATGTACCAAAACGTATAATTTATAATAATAATAATAATAATAATAATAATAATAATAATTATTATTATTATTATTATTATTATTATTATTATTATTATAGTATTCATTATACATCTCTGCAGGACCATTCCTACACTTTTGATACTAAGCCTTTGAAGACAGAAACCCCCTAAAACTATGATATGAGCCCTTCTATACAGAATAAGCTTGGTGTGACAGGAGTATAAGTCTGAGCTTGGATTTCACTCAATTATGGTTCTTTAGGATATGATTCAATATATAGCATTGTGCAATTTCATTTTTTACCACAACTATTTTTAGCCATTTTTAAAAATACAAAAAAAGGCATTTACACAGCAGTGAATAAAGACAACAGACTCTATTTTTATTTTTGTGTTGAAATTAGGCCAAGGATTTTATTTTGACCAAACAATTTGTGCCTACGTAACCCCTCAAACCATTGATTTATCATTCAGCTATGATTCCCAATGTAGAACATATTAAAACTACTGAACTAAGTATTTCATAACTGTTAAGTTTAACCTGATTTGGTGGAGTCCCTCAGGGTTCTATCCTAGGGCCTATTAAACTGATGTTAATTAAGAAGTGTGGGCTTCCTCACAGAGGGGAATAGGTTCATTAAATTAGACTCTCATTCATCATAGTCTAATTAAGTGTATAATCATTATAATCAATGATTCATCTAATCCAGAAATAAAACAGTTCTAGATTAATGCTTTACTGTGTATTTATACAGCGAAAGTGATCATCATTTCATTGTAATCCACTCTAAGGATCACTAACATTTAGAAAAGCAAACTCTGAGCAGATTACTGCTCTCTAGGTGCAGTATAGGATCCTCACCTATCAGCCAGTAAGAATGTCCAGGTGACTTAGGCTCCTGTCTGACCCATTAACGTGTCAGAGAGACTGCCTGTGTCATCACCTTGTAACAGCACAGGAAACTACTGTCACTGCCTACATCCTGCCCCTACAGACAAGCCAGACAGCCCTGGCTGATAGACCAGCCAATACACTCTATAGTGTGTGTGTGTGTGTGTAGAGAGAAAAGGGGTGGGAGAAAGGGAAATACACAACTCCCTTAGACGTCCTAAAGAAGACAGTCCGAACACACACAACAATAAGATTCCAACTCTGGCTGGAGTCCAAACCACAGATCTGCTCAACTGAACTTCCCACACCCCATTTCATCCCTCTCACACTCACACGGCTGGGGTCTTTTAGACCCACCAAGAAGTCCAGCCCAAGAGTTGTGTGAATTCTCCTCTGTCATTAGACAAGAGGAGCGTAGAAATGTACACGCATTATTTAGCCATAAATCTCTCGCAGGCTCGGGTTCGCCCTCATCTGCCTTTCAGTGTAAGGGCATTCTAAAGGGGGAAGGAGGGACCACCCCTGATAGGGTGGGATGGGGGGAATGTGGCTTTTAATCATGATTTAACTGCAGAGCAGAGACTTGGGATGGTGAAAAGACAGAAGCCTGAATGTTCTCACTGTAAATGTAAAGGAAAGCATTCGAAGCTGCTCTCAAATACTCAACACCTGTGAGCGCAGTGCAACTGTCAAATTTCTCTATAATGGTCATTTCATGATAAATGACCACTAAACCTTTTTAAAGCTAACAATTTGAAGTGATATCAGCAGATGTTCAAATCTGAAGGTATGATTTCAGAGGTTGCAGTGTTAGTAAATAGTCTTAAATCTAAGGTAACTTGCAAAGGTAATCTAGATACCTAGACAGCCTAGCCCTACAGCAAAACAACCACTACTGGCCCCAGTCTCTACAAGTATAGACATGATCAAGCACTAAGCACTTTGATCTGGTCTTGCAGAGGTTTGTGGGCCATTATAGGACCCTCTCAGGCTTTATTGTTTCCCTTCCACTTGTTTTGAGCTATCATGTTACCAGGCCTCCAAAGATGGCTTTAACACTGGTGACTGAGGGAGAGACTCGCACACACTGGGACCATTCAGTGCTTTTAAAGAGTGATGGACAATTGATGGACAAACGAACAAAAACAAGGGAGACACAAGGTAGAAACCTGAAGCACAAACAAAACAAATGGAGACACTATAGGTCATGAGAGAACTTGTTGCTGTGTAGAAATGGCCGCATACAAGGCATCAGAGAGGGTGTGGATCAGCAACACCTGGGGTGTGGAGCAGAGGCCGACAATATCCACACAGACGTGACCAAGCATTAAGAAGAGAATGCTTGAAGAATATAGAAAATGATTAAGAAAGGACTTAAAGCATTATACTGTATGTAAAAAAAAAAAAAGTATTGGGACACCTGCCCATTCATTGTTTCTTCTGAAATCAAGGGTACTAAAAAGGGTCTGTCCTGCTTTTGTTGGAGTAACTTTCTCTACTGTCCAAGGAGGAAGACTTTCTACTAGATTTTGGAGGAACATTGCTGTGAGGATTTGATCGCATTCATGGACAAGAGCGTTAGTGAGGTCAGGATGTTGGATGATGATGATCACCACCTCACCTCATCATCCCCAACTCCCCAACTCATCTTAAAAGTACTGGATAGAGCATCACCAACCATCATTCCAGAGAACATAGTTCTACTGCTCCACAGTTCAATGCTGGGGGGCTTTATACCCTTCTAGCCCACCCCTGGCATCTTAAAAGTACTGGATGGAGCTCCACCACCAACCATCATTCCAGATATCATAGTTCTTCCACTGCTCCACAGCTAAATGCTGGGGGTCTTTTTCCCCTTCTAGCCCACCCCTGGCAATAGCCAATTCTTTCATTACAGCCAACTGTATTCAGGACAGGCTAGCCCAGTCGTTTTATTATTCTATATGACTAAAGGAGAGCAGGAGGGTGGAACAGAAGCACTGCTGAAGGGAAGCTCCCAGTGTTATGAGATATCACTGTAGTTCTGGGCCGAGTTCAGAGAGTTTTTCCCTGTAAATGCTGACTTAAACTCTGAGTCAATCTGATGTCTCCTGTTACTGTGGCAGACTCCACATCATTAAGTGACTGGAAGAGTGGAACACAGCCACATCCTGAATGACTCTGATCTTACTTCAAAGGCTCATGTCTTCCCTTTTTTTCTTCCTATAGCTCAGCTGCAAAACAAAAGCTTCCATTCAGCACAATATCAGTTATTTGGGATCACATGTTCTCTTTCTGCATCACAAACTCAAGGCAGCTTTCATATCTTGGTACAGATGAAAGTAATGAAAGGGTAGTTTTTCCATAACAAAATACCATATGTTCACATACATTTGTAACCGAATACAGTGTAATAACATGGTGTAAATTTCAAGTCTCATTTGATGATATTATATTATACAATATTTCATTTGTTATTCATGATTTTTTTGTGAAATATGCATTTAAAAACTAAAGGATTTTGATGGGTATTGGTGTTGTGCTAATATCATAAAATACTTATGGCCCTATTTTTAGAGATCTTTAGGCGAGCCCGGCAACCGTGCACCATACAGCTTGATTTAGGGCGTGTCTTTGCTATTGTAATGATGGGAAAAGTGTGGCTTGCATGGCTTGAAATGTACAAAAGGCATGTAGTAAGTCTCTTTATTAATCATGGGTGTGTTTTTTTGGGGGCAACGTGCTATAAACCAATCAGCGTGTCTCTCGCCATTCCCTTTGAGAGCCAGGAGTAGTCGTAGACTTCGCGGATTGCTATTTTAATGGCGGCCTGGGAAGGTGCTGTAGTGGTGGAGTGCCTCATCTCTAGAATAATGGTATTTTATTTTGTATTCTGTTTATTGTTGATGTAAAAGTTTGCATAGCTGCTGTGTAAGTAGGGCTGTACGAGCGTTGAGCTGTACACGCCTTTATTGACAATTCACTGCCAAGATAGCAATGAACGCCTAACTGTTGATGTCTGCCTAGGTTGTTTTCAGTCAGTGGAGCACCTGTGTTTTCCAGTGCTGAGAAATTTACCTGAACTTTACCAGACCACCACGCCCAACGGCGCAGATATACATATGAAACATCAGTTTCATAGACCCTAAGATAGAACCCTGCGGGATTATTATTAAAAGATCATAGTAGTAGTGCATTAACAACATGATCAATCACAGAATTATCAACCTAATGGTCAAAAGGTTAAAGAAAAGTATTTGGTATCACAAAGGAAAGAGTATGTGATGTACAATACCCCTGTACGTAACTCACCATCATCACTGTCCGCCAGAATGACCACCTTAGCGCTAGGGAAGCTAGCTCCCACCTGACCTCCCATGGGCATGCTCAGCGACACGTTAAAGCTCTCCTCTTCCTCATAGAGCGAGTCGTCAATGATGATGATCCGACACAGCTTCTCCCGCTCGTCCTTGTCGAAGCGCAGGATGCTGGTGTGGTCTTCAGGCCGAGTGATGTAGTCGGAGTAGGAGAGCACGGTGCTGGGGATGGTACCGGTGGCCGTGTCTGAACAGAGAGTGAGAAAAATACATTTTAATGGATTTAACCTTGTAAACGTCAGGCTTCAGTAACTACTATCAAACGAATGTAATCATGAGAATGAGGGATGGATATGAAAATTCCTCTGCAGTGACGGCTTAAGCATGTCAGAAGAGTTCTGACATTAAAAATCTTCAGTAGTTTCATTTAAGGCACTATAATAACGTTATAACAACCTTTAGAGAACACTTTATTTACAAGTTTACAAATACTTTAAAGAAAACAACAAATAAACTAAAATGCATTAATAAAATCTGATAAAATTATACAAAATTATACAAAAAAACAAATAAAACTTGTGTATGTAAATAAAATCTAGAAAATAAAATTCAACAACATGCAATAACATTTATTATATTTTTATATGAGATAAATGTACAACTTACTCCAATACTAACCTTAAACTCCACCTAAAACACTATTTCAATTGAACTCAAATTCTAGGTTTTAAACCTAACCCTAAGCCTGTTGTGTGTTTTAAAGGTTTTAACTATGAGGTTAAAATCTTAACCCTAAATCTTAACCTTAACCCTTATACTAATCCTATTTTTAAACCTAGCCCTTATCCAAACTCTGAGTTTAGATTAAATCACAACTTTTTGTTATAATCCTTAATCCAACACCGAGTTTAAAAGTTTAAACCAAACCTTAAGCTTGTTTTTTTAAGCCTATCCCCTAAATCTGTGCTTTAGTCCTAACCCTAACCCTACGTTTTAAACCAAACTCAAAGCCTAACCACAACCCTAAACTTGGGCTTTAATCCTAACCCTAACACTGTTGATAATCTACTGAGTTTCTCTAGACAGCTTACTAATAATTAGAGCATCTGTAGATGATCTGCCGAGGACTGTCCAAATAACGTGGGATTAAAGCTTCATTAAAAGAAATAAATTGAGAACCTGAACGTAACTCAATTCAGCACAGGTCACGAGTAACTGTATAACACACTGCCGCATCACTGACTGACTGCATAACCATGACCTGACTCTCAAGACAAGATTGGTACTACAGTCTTAGGACTGACCTTGCTGTGTGTAACAGATCACCATAAGCTCCTGGCTTACATCTCCAGACCTGCGTACAGGAACTAGTAGCTCACCAATGTCCTCCTCTATCAGATACTCGGCCTGAGGGATGAACACAGTGGACTCTGCGACAGATAGAAATGGACAGAGCACATTAGCACATAATCACATCACAAGTCTACACATTTCCTACTTCTACACAGCTCTGCCATCAATGATTACAGCGGTATCAGGATCATTACTCTTAGCACCAGCTAAATCACCTGAGACGTTTATTCTTACCATCACCAGGGTCCACAATCTCCACAGTGGCTTTGTCTGGGTACTCCAGAACTGCCATGACTGGTTCAGACAACTGGATCTCAAAGGTTTCTGAGGTTTCAAACTCCTGATCAGTGAAGATCTTGACCCTCCAGGTGGCCGTGGTCTGACCTGGGTTAAACTGGACCTGCTTTTGGGCTTTACCACGGAAGTCCTTGTCCTTCTCAGCAGTGCCGTCCTTAGTGGCGATACCTGGGAGAAATTAAATTCAGATGCTGCTATGTGGGGAAAGTCATGGATCTCAAAGAAGTATTTGATTTATTTCATTTAATTTCCAATGCAATAAATAAATAAATAGTAAACAGCACATTATGATTCTCTCATTGAGGAAGACGTTTACGGCATTTAGCAGACGCTCTTATCCAGAGCAACTTACAAAAGTGCTTTGCTATTTACCCAATAAAAACCTCAGCTAGTTTGAAAAGGCTAAAATATAAGTTTAGACTCAAGTCAGTAAGGTGACCACTCTGCTATCCGCCCAAGTACTTTCAGAAGAGGAGGGTCTTCAGTCTGGGTTTGAAGACAGCGAGCGTTGGACTCTGCCGTTCGGACACCCAGGGGAAGCTCGTTCCTCCACTTCGGTGCAGGACAGAAAAAAAGCCTGGACGCTCGTCTTCTGTGGATTTTGAGGGATGGCGGGTCGAGCCGAGCCGTACTTGAAGCTCAAAGGGCTCTTGGTGCAGATCGGCTTTTGACCATCACCATCAAGTATGGAGGGGCTGGTCCTTTCTGGGCTTTGTAGGCCAACATCAAGGTTTTGAATGCTGTATATATAATGGAGCCATTTTCACTTTCATTGACCTTTCATTGACGTCTTTGACCCCCCAGTAGTTACACTATTGATTTTAGACTTGTACTTTTTATTTAGTTATTAACTATAAGAAGTTGCACAGGGCAGTTCAAGCAACAACTAAAAGTCTAGTTCGTTTGCTTTTACCCCTTAACACTCTAGTAATTACAGAGACTTGGCTATTCTTTGGGAGCAGAAGTTTGTAGTAACACATTTGACCCACCGGCGGCCTTTTTAAGGGGTTAAATTAACTGGTTTGGTTTGGGGGAAATACTTACTGATAAACGATGTCTCTCCCAGATAGCCTCTGCGCTTGAGAGTCACCTCCAGGAACTTTGCGTCCTCATCCACCAGATAGTACTCCTTCTCCAGAGAGATCCAGGCCCAGTTTAAGCGGAATGGCTGTGGCTTCAGCTTGTTGCTCCCTGGGTGTGTGATGAGCCACATGTTAGGAATAAGAAACACAGCCTTTATGGCACACTGCGATATAATACGTGAAACCAATTTAAAGGGGGGCTTGAATGTCAAACTGTATTTTCCATGGTGTTCCTCCTTCAAAAGGAAGACCTGTCCAAGTAAAACAGGGCTGTAAAACGGGCCAATTCTGATACTAGGCCAACTGGCTACAATTTCTTCAGCTAGATGATGACTGCCCACCATGACAACTAGACACTGAGAGGATCCAGAAGGACACAACACATCCAGTTAAACTCTTGTCTCGTTCCTGTTACAGTTATAATTCTTCTAGATATGCTATGCTAGGTTAGGCTAGGCTAAGCTGTGCGTATACTGCAGGACGTCTTGGCAACATTTTGGGAGGTCCTACTTTTTTTCCTTTTATAAAAAGGAAAGCACAGTTTCTACAGTGTGTGTTGACCCGAACAAAGGTCATTCTATGGCACCTTTAACTTCATATTCAGCATCTCTGCATGGGCTAATTTTGATCTTCAGTTTTACATCTGTTGTCCCAATCACGGGCCCAGCATAGGTTTCGAATAGATTACTGTGGCTAACCCTTGGTGGTGACTGGGACTGCTGGAGACATTTGACCCTTCCCTCTGTTCACACCCGAAACCTTCACGCTTATTACCTCAATAAGTTCACCCAACCAAACTCTTGTCGTGCTTCTCCGGTTATAGACTTAATGTGTGTGAGAGCCACACAAGCAGTTCAGCAGGTCAAAACCTGGAGGGTGGCGGGTTGTTACTCAGGTCCCTATGTCTTTAAAAGCCAGACAGGCCCTCATACTGTGGAGGGTAACGGATGTTTCTCAGTTCTCAGTTTTTTGCTGCTTCTGAGTGAAAGCAGGGTGTAAGTCTAGCCAGGTGTCAGGCTGGTGCCACAGGTCCAGACAGTCGGGTTCAAGGGTGGAAGTGATGAGGTGACGGGGCAGAACTGAACAGGGAGAAGGTTCAGTTACTACTGTGATCCTCAACCGTGACAGCAGCAGAGGCAGGAGAGCCAGGGGAGGTAAGAGTGACCCCTTGTCTGGGGGTTTACCTACCCCCCACAGCTTTGCTATTTAGATAGTGAAATTCCATGTGTGCTGCATTCAGCTCCAGATTCATACTTAGATTAACCCTAAAATTAATATTCAGCTCATCTACAGACTTATGAAGCACTCTTAGAACTGGAACCTTTCCATTATGTGGCAAGACTTGGTTCAATATCACTCAATTGACATTCCCGACAGACGGCAGAATGTGAGTCTTTATTATTTAATTATATGTTTAATGTTTACATTTTGAACTTTGGGTGAAAACAACTGGACTGTGAGCACATAGGATGTCTAAACATAGGGTGCTTTCCACCCCACATCACAGAATGACCTCACAATCACCAGAATGTCAGAGGAAGGGACATTCAAATCTGCCTCATTATCTCCAATGCTCATATGTTACAGAACCAGAAGTATCTACCATATCACTCCAAAGAATCCTTTTAAGTTCACTATATGTCCAAATGTTTGTGGACACCCCTTCTAATGAATGCATTCAGCTATTTTAAGTTGCACATATTGCTGACACAGATGTGCAAATGCAGACACACAGCTTGTCTAGTTCCCGTAGAGAAGAAGAATAGAATAGGACTCTCCGCAGCAAATAAACATGAACCTGTTGGCCCTATGCCGCCTAATTCCAGGTGTGAGCTAGATCTACCTACATCCTCAATGAATGCAACTGAATCCTCACAACAATGCACCAGAAATCTAGTAGAAAGCCTTCTTCCCTGGACAGTAGAGACAGTTACTTCAACAGAAGCAGGATAACCTCTTTTATCATCCTTGGTTTTAGAAGAAACAATGAATGAACAGGTGTCCCAATATTTTTGTCCAAAAAGATCTTTATTGTTAAAACTGTTCAGTTACTGCTATTAATTTTTCCTATAGAACTGTGTGGTTGTGAAGGGTATATACTTATCCCTTAGATCACTGTGATACCCTTAAAATGGACATGGACACTGGATGCAATAGAATTTTTCCTGTAACTGAAATTCTGGAGCATCCCAATCTGGGCCAGTGTTACACTAGGTTTTATTTATTTTTTATTTTTTACATCTTTTCATCACATCTACTACATTAATTGTTTATTATATGTAAATAACATATAATGAGAATAAGAAACAAAACGTTGCATTTTTTTGTGTTCTGTTTCAGCTAGTCAGCAAGTGGTCATTTGGTGCATGTGGTCATTTGGTGGATTTTGGACACATAAGGAAGACTAACAACAGCAAAGCTGATCTCGTGTTTAGACGACAAGTAGGAAATTATCGGCTTAAGGCAGGCTTTTTTTCAGGAGTAAAGTCATATTATTGAGATACTACAGCAGCAGCTGTAAAGGGGATAATTGTAACTGGACACTGTGGTCTTGTCTAAACAACTGTAATAGAACAACATATTTCATCACTGAAATAATGCAAAAAACGGTGTATTTCTAAAATGACTTCATAGGAGAACATTTTGTCATGTTGGAGCATTTCCGATGGTTTCATCATTCATCATGAATTATGGACAAAATGTACAAAATGCACAATTGCCAGATTCACATTATATCAAAGTCAGCAATGGCAAAAATGGAAATACAGTATAAATAAAGTACACAATGCTAAAGATACTAAAATCACTTACTTATTTGAAAAAGCTTCGTAAATATAGCAACTACAGTGTTAACATCACTATCATGAAGCGCAGTGCTTTACAAATTCTGTTTCACTGAACATCTGAGGCTAAATGTAAATGTGTATTAGTTAATGCGTCTTTAATACAGGGCCTAAATCATTTAGGATCTTGTAGCAGACATGGCTTATGAGGCATGCAGCAGTGGCATGATCCAATTTCCAAACTGACTGGAGTTGAGCTATGATCTTTAACGACTTTGAGCTTATCCTTTATCCCATTCTGACTTTAAGCCATGCCACCTCATGACTCCCATTATCCCCAAAAGGAGAAAATAGTCATCCTCGTTAGGGTCATTCCCTCTGACACTGGCTGTCCCGAGGCTCTTAAGTCAGGATTATCTCAGGACTCATTGCAGTAGATGGCCAGAGGACTTCTAACCTGCTCTTGGGTTTTAGGCAGTGAAAGACTGAGGTTATTGAGGCTGTAATAAGAGGTTAGAATTTTGTCAAAATGTAGATGACATGTAGATTTTAATTTTTTGGTATTGTTTCAGTATTTAAGCTTCTGCAGATTTTTAGTAATACTTGTATGTCTTTGTTAAGATCTGATTGGAAATTAAAAGGCTTAAATTTTGATCAATCCTGAAATGGTCTAACCAGGAATTTCTATATCTTGTAATTGTACCATTGGCAGGTCTAGACAAGTGAGATTTCCTATTGGTCAGCCTTATTTTACCACTGAAATAAACAGAAGAGATAAATCCAGTTTGATTTAAGTGAAAGTGAGTGAGTGTCTATCTTTACACATTTCCCTTTTCCTCCTTGCACTAGCAATGCTCCCGGCACTACAAGGGTGAGGACTTAATACATCTCTCCTCCAATACATGTGAAGCCAGCCAATGCCTCTTTTTGAACTGCTTGTTGTGCCATAATTGTTGTGCCATAACCGGTCCCCCAGTTCCACTGCACCAGCCATCAGACATCTGTGTCGGCCAACATTGCTTAAGAGTAATGAAGGGGGAGAGCATCATCTTCCCACCTGCATAGAGAACGGCCAGTTGTGCTCTTTCTGACTCTGGCTGCTGATGGCAAAGCAACATTGTTCGGGATGTGAACCCGTAACCCCCAGGGCATAGTGGTATCACATTAAACCCCTCAGCCACTTGGAGCCCATTTTATTAATTATAAATGAACAGATCAATACCTAAATGATGGTTAATAAATTCAAAATTTAAGACTTAAGGTTTATGTTTTTTTTTTTTTTTTACATAATTATATGTAACAACAAATGCTTGATATATTTATAAAGGACTATATTATATATTAATGCTGAAGCACAGATTTATATGTGATACTATATGTGGTAAAGACTTTCAGATCATTGTTTAGATAAAAGCTGCTTTTCATATCAGGGAAGTTATTAAAAAAATAGAAATTGCTCTTTTTAGATGGTCATCTAAGGCTGATCTACTGCCCTGTGTCGTGCAGACCTTGGCTAATGGCCCTGTATGTTGTGGATACCTTTGGGAAGATTGTGCCTGACATTGTGTCTGACATGAGGGCAGGTAAAAAAACATAGCATCTACCTCCAAACCTGAGACACATCTACGTCCAGTGTAGACAATCCACCTGCATTTCCTTCACCTTTGCCTTCTCAGCTGACAAAACCTAGCGCATCTACCTCCAAACTCAAGACTCGTCTACATCCAGTGCAGACAATCCACCTGCATTCCCTTCACCTTCGCCTTCTCAGCTGGCATGACTCAGAGTGTTCAGCTATGTGAGTTTAAAGAAAGAGGGCTGGAGTGTGGATATAGGTGAGAAGAATAGAAAAGGCCCACTTCCTGACAACTCTCTCAAAACACAGAGCCAAAAGGGCTCACAGAGACAAAACAAGACCTAATGGCATTCGCCACTGCTGAAAACCAAACACAGGATCACCATGATGTGTAGCAATGGATTTCCCATAAGCTATCCTTCCACTTCCCATTCCTTCCCCAAGGGTTAGGAAGCTTCTCAGTATGGAATGAGAGCCTCATCCTTGAGACAGCTCAGGTGTCCGACAGCTCAAGCTAAAAATATAGGAAGCATTTATCATATATACTATATCCCTGCCTGCTCTGCATTCCGTCAGGGTGGTTTGGTGCTCATAGACATGCAGGATGAGAGTTCGTCCAAAACAAGCTGGAATGCTAAAGTCATTAATATTAGTGTGACTACCGTTTCCCTCTTAGCACCTCTTAATCCTATTGATGCAAATCAGATGTAAATCAGTAATTGCCTTCCAGCTGTAAATGCCACATTGTCTATACAGGATTGGCCAATCGGGCCTACTGGACATGTGTCCAGGCCCTGAGAGATAGTTTGATAAAAGAAGAAGAATTACAGACCATCGAAGACATGGACAAGCTATTATAACACGAGTCAACGAATGCAAATGATGTAGCATCCAATCAGTTGAGAGGATACTGATTCAGTACTCAGTAATCAGTCATAACATTAAAACCCACTTCACAGGTGAAGCGAATAACATTGATTATCTAGGGGTGGGATATACAAATTAGGCAGCAAGTGAACGGTCAGTTCTTGAAGGTGATGTGTTAAAAGCAGGACAAATGGGCAAGCATATCAATTTGAGCCAATTTGGCAAGAGCTAAATGACTGGGTCAGAACATCTCCAAGTCATCAGGCAAATCTTGAGGGCTGCTCCTGGTATGCAGTGGTCAGTTCGTACCAAGGTGCTCCATAGAAGGACAACCGGTAGACTGGCGACAGGCTTCTAAGGCTAACCCATTTAATAGAAAAGCTACTGTAGAACAAAGTGCTGAAAAATGTCAATGCTGGCTATGTCCTGTAAAATGTATTTCTTGATGGGTCAGAGCTGTTTTGGTGGCCTCAGGGTGACCTACACAATATTAGGTGGGTGGTTTTAATGTTATGGCTGATCTTTGTGTAATAACTCATTCAGAAGTGTAGACAAACATTCAGTAGAGGGAAATTCTGTGTATGTGAGTGTGAAGAACCTTTTATGTAAAAATTAATTAATCAGTGGAACCAAAAGTGGTTATTCTATGGCATCACTCAAAGAGACCCTTTGTAGCCCCCTTTTTTAAGTGTGTATGTTGTAGGGTTATCTAAGCTGTGGAAGAAAAACTTGCGAAGTAGTTCCTTCTACAGAAGAAAACCTTTCTTGGGCAGGCTGCCCAGGTTGAGTATGAGTTGATATTGAGCTTAGTGAGTGTGTATCAGAGGATTATCAAATGAGCGGCGCTCGGACAAAAAGCTCTCTTTCAGCCTGGCATCCGGCGGTCAGCCTCAGTGGCCCTGTCACATTCCTCTGGCCCTAGATAACGCCGCATTGTCTACAAGATTATAGAACATAGGTCCACTTTTACCGAAGACAACATCTCTCTGTACCACAAGAAGCATGTGTATATAGAACACTACAGAACACTGAAGAAGTAAATGAGAGCTGATAGAACTGAAAGAAGAATGGATATGGGTATGATTGATAAAGGGACCTCGGACAATCTTATAAATCAAGAGCAAAAGACTTGGAGGGATTATTTAAATGATGTTAATATCTGGTCTATAATTATGCGTTTAGCATCTGATCCTATGAGGTGTTAAAAGACAGGGTTGGGTTACCAAAGTGGATTTAAAAATAAGAGCTGTTGAAAAAAAAAAAAAAACACACACACACATGCCGCTATCTTCAGCACCCTGACAGTATACAAACACTCACAGGGGTCCACATGCTGTATTTCAATTTCAGCAACAGAACATGGGACCGACTGGATCAGAGGCCTCTCAGTATTTACTTAGAGTTAAGGAATAAGCAGGTTTTATGAAATATGGCATTAAATAAGGGCATTATCTGCCCCCCACATTAAATGCTCTTGGCACTAATTGGGCAAGAGAAGACAGCAATAACACTGTGATGGTGATCAGCAGACCTGTCTTAATGTACTTTTGAGGCATTTTTACGTGTCCTCAGTAAAAGCCAAAAATCAGAGCTGCTAATTCTAATTAAAGAAGGTTGTTTCGTTTGGAAAAAATGCAGAAACCTTAGTAAAACCTTTTAAAACTGTATCAACATTTAAAAGCACTGGCAGCATAAAAAGTGAAAGTAAAGGCATCCAGATATACAAGTACTACAAGTAGTGCTGTACATCTCTCTGCTCTCATGCTCTTTGTTTGTTTTGTTCATTTGTATAAACCCTGAAAGAGATTTTTTTGCATCTCTGTTCACCATATATAAGACTGAGTCACATCTGACAACCATAAAATATTTAATATTGAATTCTGGGTAGCACTTTATTGCAATAAACACACATTAGGGACTTATTTATAGTCTTATTTCTTGTTTTAATAAATTATTTTTAAGCTTTATTCATTATAATCTTTATTAGTATATAATTAAAGGTCTGTTATGTAAAAATCTAATAAATCTACTTGGTCAAAAACTACTAACTAAGATCTTAATAAACTATTAGCCTAGGTTCCTTAAAGTAAAGTGCAACCAGATCCTGTTTTGCTTTGAATAGGACATGCTACAACACTCAATGCAAGAACATACAAAATGGAACCCTAAGCTAGATTTTAAGCCATATTGCCTATTATTAAGATAATAAGACCTAATATGTAATCAATTATTAACTACTATTCAGAAAATACTATAAAACTAATATTATTAACATTATTAAGGGTGTGATTTTGAAGTGTGGGCCCACATACAGGCTTTTAAAGGATTAATAGAAAGAAGGAGTGTATGTTCAACAAATGTTCATTTGTTGATGACTTCCTGTGTGGCTAAACATGTTTGTAAACATCGGCCCCAGACTCATTTAGGTAGTATTTTTTATAACTCGATAATGGTGCAGGCAAATGAAAATATTGCAGTAAAGCTGGTCTTATAAATGAGGCCCATTGCCTAAAAATACGACACATTGTCCAGTTTCAGTTTGTCAACAGAATGAGGCGTCACTGTCAGGGTGATCGTGGTGGTCAGAGCTGACAGTGACTTTGTGCTACTTGCTAAACTGCTTTTACAGCCCCTATGAATGACAGGTGGTGTTTGACTGTAGCTTTTAGAACAGGGCCATGGAGGTCTCCGTTCTCCTCCAACTGGGCACTCCAACCCCACATTTGGCAGAGCTCACCCTTTCTTCTCTTTTTTTTCTCACACTGCAAACACTTCCGCTGGTTTGGAGATTCCAAGGCGCAGAGACTGACAGCTGTACCCTCTCTCCCATCCTCTCCACCCCAACCCCCCACCACCCTCCCCACCCTCGCACTCTCCTTTTGTCAGCTTTTGTTTCTGCAGTGAAGCAACAACTGAGGAGGACAGCAGGCACTGTCTGGGTGGGCCGAAATTCGCTGTCATAGGGTTCTTTCAAATCGTTAAAAGGAGATTTGTATATGGGAGAAACCAAGTTTCACTGGTAACTTTCACTGGTAACATTTCGTTTCCTACGAGAGTGCACTGTCCATACACTCCAGTGAGTACCACGGCTAAAATATGAAGGCTTTAGCGGGTAAGAGGGGCAATAAAGTCACCTTCCCAACAAGGCACCAGCAAGAACTAGAAGATCTAGTCTCAACGAATGCACCCAGGAGTCTCAGAAGGCTATTTATGGTATTTATGAGTGCAATAATGTACAGACAGAATGCAAGGCTAAGTAACGGCCACATTACCAATGACCTAGGGCCCTCTGGTCTTTAATAAAACATAGTACAGGAATAGAAGTCAGAACCGCTAAGGTCTGATTTATGGACAAATTTACAGCAGCCTTTACAACTAACATTTAGACTGGGTGGCAACTCGGGCAGATCAGATTACCTTGATATTCCAACGGACAGTAAAAATGCTCCTGGGATGAAATGTTTAATAGGTGGTACACCCGAAATTACATGTGCAGTAAACAGCTTCATAAATTAGTCAGATTTATGCTAACTTTAAATTAGCATGCTAATAGCCCACATAAACGAAAGCCTGCCTGTCAGGAGATTTGAAGGTTGGGCCTTTTTCCAGATATGCCCAAGGTGCAGTCATCCCTAAATATCGCAGATAATGTTTTGCCACATGTGCTTGGCTGTGAAGTTGAAATAGCTTACTCTGTGCTAACTTAGCGCTACCATATAAATCGTCATATAAAAAGAGATTTGCCAAGATTCTCTGGATAGCTTCCTGTGGGCACCTAAGATTGAGGGCATAATGGAGTCATCATAAACATTTAGCTCATTATAGAATCAATATAGTTTCATTTTTGTGTTTTGTTCATATTTGTAGACGTACATTATATGTCCAAATATTTATGGACACCTTTTTAATGACTGCATTCAGCTACTTTAAGTTGCACACATAGCTTGCCTAGTCTCTGTAGAGAAGTATTGTCAATACAATAGGACTCCTAGAGCACATAAACAAGATTAGCCTACTGGCATCATACTTCATGCCAGGTGTAGCCTAAAGGGGTTTAAAGCCCCCCAGCATTGAGCTGAGGAGCAGTAGAACTGTGTTCTCTGGAATGATGATGCCCCATCAAAAGCCTAGAGTACAGAGAGTTACTCCAACAAAGGCTGGGTCGACTCTTTTTAATAGCAACGAATGAGCATGTGTCCCAATACTTTTGCCCATAGTGTACAAGAAGATGAAGGTGCTCAGAGATATTTCACGGATGATTCAACAGTGATGACAGCAGGTCAGGGCTGCATAGAGATACGGAGGGTTCATAGTGATGCTTGAGATATCTGTCGGCCATGACCTGTTGGGAAATACAGTCAAACTACACAGTAGAAATCCACAAATCTCCCTCACAGAGTGACCTCTTAACCCACATTCGGCTGGCTATTGGGGGCCAGAGGCATGGGAGGCCCAAACTAATGAGGACAACATTTACTGCCTGCAGAATGATGCAAGGGTAAGCAAGAGTGCCTGTATAAGTATAGTACTAAGAATATCTGCTCAGAGTGACCAGGCGGGCAATAGCTCCCACTCATTTCTCTTTCCATTTATACTCAGCATAGCACTCAAGGCCATGTTAGGTATTCCACACATGGACATGTGCATACTGTAGTCATCACAGTTATCTATCTATCTATCTATCTATCTATCTATCTATCTATCTATCTGTCTGCCTGTCTATCTATCTATCTATCTATCTATCTATCTATCTATCTATCTATCTATCTATCTGTATATCTGTCTGTCTATCTGTCTGTCTATCTATCTATCTATCTATCTCTCTGTCTCTCTGTCTATATGTCTATCTATCTGTCTATCTATCTATCTATCTATCTATCTATCTATCTGTCTGCCTGCCTATCTATCTATCTATCTATCTATCTATCTATCTATCTATCTATCTATCTATCTATCTATCTATCTATCTGTCTGCCTGCCTATCTATCTATCTATCTATCTATCTATCTATCTATCTATCTCTCTGTCTATCTATCTGTCTGTCTGTCTGTCTATGTGTCTGTCTGTCTATCTGTCTGTCTGTTTATCCGTGTATCTGTCTATTCATCTGTCTGTCTATCTGTCTATCTGTCTATCTATCTGTCTATATGTCTATCTATCTCTCTGTCTATCTGTCTGTCTGTCTATGTGTCTGTCTGTTTGTCTGTCTGTCTTTTTATCCATGTATCTGTCTATCTATCTGTCTATATGTCTATCTATCTCTCTGTCTATCTGTCTGTCTGTCTATGTGTCTGTCTGTTTGTCTGTCTGTCTTTTTATCCATGTATCTGTCTATTAATCTGCCTGTCTATCTTCCTGTCTATCTGTCTGTCTATGCATCTGTCTGTCTGCCTGTCTGTTTATCCGTGCATCTGTCTATTTGTCTATCTATCTATCTATCTATCTATCTATCTATCTATCTATCTATCTATCTATCTATCTATCCATCTGTATGTTGTCTGTCTCTTAAGTACATTGTTTAGTTTTGTAATGTCCTTCTTAATAAAACACTGAAAGAATAAGATCACTATAATTGTCCTTCACTAACACACTTCATACTACCATGAACTGTACTGAATCCATATAAGTGAGCTGATCCCCAGGCCTTGGGTGATGGATGATGGGGTGACAGGCCAGCTGCGGACTGCCTTGACATCAGTCACCCGAGGCATCAGTGTTGGAGCTCCTATCGCCACACTGTCTAAAGAGTCTGTCTGGAAATGGCCAAAAGCAGCCTAACAGAGTCTGAAACCTTACAGAGTATCAAAAAGAAGTGCAGACAGTAAGAGAAAGTGAGAAGCAGAGAGACAGCATGGGAGCCTTAAGGACAGAGATACCATTTCCACCAGCAGAGAATGAGACGGCGTGAGAGACAGAGGGGGAGAGAGGGAAAGTGAGAGAGGGAGGAAACTAAGAGACATCAGACCTTGGGGCACAGGAACAGCCTTGCCATTTGGATGAGATAAGAATAACCCCAAAGCCATACATCAAGTGCTCCACCACACTCACAGAAATACCATAAATCTGTACTCTGACACATGAGGCCAGAGAGCCAGAGAGGAAGTTCCAGTATTCAACAGCCACTGGCACCAGTGAACAGTAAATCCTGTGGCAGCCGCTGACACGAGCACGAGGTCAGATCATAATCACTGTTAGGAAGCAGAGCTAAGCAACTGCTCTGCTTGAAGATGTCTAGTAATGTATTTTACACTTGTAAAACCCAACAGCAACAGGGTTGTTTGGTTATTACTGCATGGATCAACAGATACAGATCTGATAAAAATGAATGCTCTAATGTGAATATTATTCAGATAATAATAGGACAATTTTTTGTTGGGGTGCAGTTGGATCCAAACAGCATTTTGCCAATCTACAGTCACACTGTGAAACACTTAAAGGCAGGTCAACGTTAAATGGTAAAGTAGCGAACTACAGAAATTTTTTTGAGTCAACTCAATTAGATTTAGTCAAAAAATTCACATTTATAGCAATTAGCTGATGCTGTTATCCAGAGCAACTTACAAGGTTAGTTACAGTGCTGGGCCAAAGTAGCATTAGGAGTCTTGTCCAAGTCACCCACACTGAGAATTGAACCCCAGTCTACCACTTGATGTGTTAAAAATGTGGCTCAAAAACATTAGTAAATAAGCTGCAGCTGAAACTGGTTAAATATTGTAGGAGATGTTTAGTCTATGGCTCCGCCCCCTCAATCTGTTTACTGTTTGTTCCCAGCTACAGGCTGGAAGCCTCCTATGTTACATGGGGGGAGGCCTTCCTATTCTCAGAGCCTTGACCCTGAAGGGCTGTGTTGTATGGAATTCAAACTTATGTCCTGAGTCTCTTCACAAACAGGGAGTAACACAGTTGCTCCTGTGCATGTAATGCAATTTCACAGCTCTAGACCAGCCCTACAGTCTAACTGCTCCTGATCAAGTGTGAGGAGATCATACGTTAAAATCTCAGCAAGGGTTCAGTGCTCCACTGTCAAAAGCTTTTCAGTCTAGGAATGCCATGTGTAGGGTAAGTCCTAACCTACAGATGGAAATAAATGGTAGACAAATTTAGTGGGGCTAAACTGAACTAAGTGGAGTTAACTCAAAAACACAAATAACAACAAATAATCAGCTATTTTAGCATTTTAAATTAGTCTGACTTCATTTTAACAGTGGGGTTTCAGACAGAAGTTTGTCAAAGAACAGTCACATTCAGATAAATATTGTTGTGCTGGGTTTGGTCAGATTTAGGTTTGATTAAACAGACAGATTAGACAGACTTGGCTGAAAACGTCCCCTCTTTATATTGATGGACAAATTTCCTTTAGTCTGAAGCAAAAGGAAGCCCCAGGGTTATCAAGTGATCTAGAGCTGGGTTTGAATTACAGGTTTGGTGCACATGAGGTTTTGAAAAGAGATCAGTAATCAGACCAAGTCTGTCCATCCACTCCTAGACCGAGTTTTAGTAGCTGGGGGAAGAAAAATGTCAAAGGAAATGCATGCCTGCTTTAGATGATCTGTTTTGTTGTCTGCTTTCACTTGAAATGGGTATTTAAAGTGTGGTATGTCTATCATAGGCTACTATTGCATCTCAGATTTAAACCTGTGGTAGACCCTAGCAGTAAATCATTGTGCAATATCACCACTGAAAAACAAATGGTGTTATATATTCATACTGTATGAGCTTGTATCAGCTTTGCAAACAGAGATGAATTTGGCAGAAGGCTTTCTAGAGCCATTTGTCTGCTTTGGCTTCTAGGTTTCCGAGTCTGGACATGCATGCAAGGACAAAAGTTCTCAAACCTTAAATCACTGCAATCCAACCCATAACGATCAACGTTTTGACGTCTACTTTGTACCCCCACTCCTCCTGTATCGATTTCATTTCTATCTCCAAGGCAGAGCTGTGATCAGTGGGCCAGCCAGCAGTCCAGCAATATTGGCAAAGGAAATAATGGTCAATTATTTCGCTGTGTACTTCATCTCCAATATGCCTTAATCCTTCATATCAGTTCTTCACCCCTATAACCACATTTCTGTCATAATTAACCTCAGTTCTATAGGCCCTAAAATTAAACCCTGTGGGACCCCACAAGACATACTAAAGCCTAGAATTAATTTCTACATCAGGAATTATAACTGAATAATATACACAGGGTTCAATGATGATTTACAACTTTTGCCTTTTTACACAATGTTTGTTATATAAGTTGAATAGTACATTAAACTGCAGAATTAGCCACAATGTTCATAGACATTTAAGCCTTGGCTCTCATTTCCTTCATGACAAAGAATTCAGTCCGCTCTACTCCAAATCTACGATCACTAAAAAGCACCTTCACAAGCACACATCGTCATACCCTTACACAGGCATAGGGACTAACCATGGGAGGCATTGCATTGTACACCCTCCCACAAGAAAGATGGGAAGAAAGCCATAGTCGTAAGATTGGACCTGTATAAAATGTGAACATTTTAAGGTGCATGGTTGCTATGGCAACCAGAAACACTGCTCTGTTTTCATAGTGTGTGTGTTTCACTCACTGGTTCTCTCCCATCTGGGGCTGTGAGGTTAATAACTTTGGGGTAATTTGGGGTACTCTGAAAATGCAGTCGCAGATGAAAAGGGTGAATTCATGGGGGGCATTATTTTCGATGTACTTTCAAAGTTTACGATGACACTTTGACTTCAGACAGCAGAAAATGATATTTTTTATTATTAATAATAATAATAATAATAATAATAAAACTAATAATAGTCATTCTGGTGGTGAATATCTGACAACCTAAAAAAAGACCCCCAGGACATAAGGGAGCGAGTGAAAGGTTTGATTACACAGTATTATAGGTCATAGCTTAAGGTCATGCTCTGACCATTCTAAAAGGGGTCTTATTGTCTTAAAATATTAATTTCACAAGCTCAGTATGATTATCCATATTAATATGACTCGGATATAAGATTTATTCTGTATAATATCTAGGGAGCTTATTAAAATAAAAATATTTAGTGAATTTTTACTCTTTACACTCTTTTTAGGGGTCTCTCAGTCACCTCTTTACATACTGTCCTCACATACCCTCAAAGACTGCATATCTATCACACACTTTTATGTGAAAGTGCATCATCCACAACACATGAGCTGCAGAGCGAGTGTGAACCAGCATATTTCTCTAAAGCCCCGGCGTATATGTATACATTCTGGGGCGAGGCTTGTGCTTGCAGGGTCCTATACAAGCTGGGTATCTGATTTCACAGGCAAACAGGTGCGGCCACACAGGCCAGAGGACAGACGTCCCAGAGGAAGTGTTTCGCTCCAAGTGTTTGTGTTTATGATGGGAGGAGGATTATATACTCAGCCCACTTAAGGGTGTGTGAGCTTGAGAGGGAAGACACAGACACACACGCATACCCATATAGAGCTACTGATAGCAGTTACCCTTCAGACAACTGATTCTATCGGTCAATCAGCTCATCTAGGCTTTAGCAGAGTAGATGATTAATGTATTTGTGGATTATTAATGTTAAATAATGCAGCAATCAATGCTAGGTAAGAGTCTACAGTACGAGGGCCAGATTATCAGACAGTTCCAGCCCTGGACTGTAATGATTTTTGATGGTGAATCCCTGCTGATAATGAGATTGAGGTCAGGGTTTTAAAAAGTGGCCTATACTCTTTCATTTCTGGCTCTGAATGGTGCCCCAACCAGGCTGTCAGAGGCTCGAACCATAGATAACTCTGCCTGGCTCCTAAACAAGCACTTCCTTCCAGCTGACGGGTTGCCAGAGATGCTGAATGCCAGCTCTGAGGTCCACAAGCACACACACCCACGTACAATGTCGCCAGAGCATTCCCTTCTAAGTAAGGGACGAGCTGGAATTCAACAGGAAGAATGTCATCAATGATCAAGAGGGAAATACAGTATATGTCCAAATGTTTGTGGACACCCTTTCTAATGGATGCGTTCAGCTACTTCACCTTGCACCCATTGTTCACACAAACACTGCTTATCTAGCCACTATAGAGAAGTATTGCCAATAGAATAGGACTATAAATGTGCGATGCCACTGTTCTCTGGAATAAGGATAGTGCTCCATACAAGTCTTTTGGGATGAAATGGGGAGTTGGGGATCAAGTCGGGTGGTGGTCATCCAACATCCTGACTACACTAAAGCTCTTATTGCTGAATGCAATCAAATCCTCACAGCAATGGACAGTAGAGACAGTTACTCCCAACAACTCTTTTTAGTCCCCGTGATTTCAGGAGAAACAATGAATGAGCAGGTGCATCAAACAGTGCATGTATGAATTAAAAGGTCATGCTTGTAGCAAATATTATTTTTTTTTAGAAATATAATATATTATTTTAAATTAAAATGTCTCAAAAAAGTCATTTGCTGTGCAAAAACTGCCAAAGCAAATCCCACCATTCAACACAATCACATAAACCTGCACTGAGACCACCCAGTTCACTGCCTTATCTACCTAATGTTGGCAAACACACCACCAGTTTTAATTTTATTTATGGAAACATCCCACATTCAGCCTTTTAAATCCGTATTTTCATCTGATGATACAGCAGTTGCCAGAGGCCTACTTTCAAAGTAAGTTAATAGTACACTGCTGATGCATGGGGTGGATTAGATACACAAGCATTGCTGTAAACATTACATTTATGTGTTTTCAGACTCTCTTAACCATAACAATTTACAATGGAAGGTGAGTGTAGCTCGTGGAGTCTTTCCCAAGTACTTACACTGGTGATGTCTGTGCCTGAATCTGGGAACTAACCCCAGTCTTTCATGAATGGATTTGTGGTACCTTGCTGTTAAACATTTTAATCACTAAGATGCTTTTATTTTACTTCATGGAATTATACTGCGTCACTGTCACGCCAAAGCCTTCTGACTCCAAAATGATAACTTTTGTAACTTTCAATGGAAGTCAATGTGAAAAGATTGTATTACAAGTGATGTTGGGGTATTTATATTGGTCCATTCATCATAAATTATGCCAAAAAGTGAAAAACAACAAAAATTGACATTTGACTCTGAATTTCCCAAATAAGATTTCTGTTATTTTCATTAATTCTTCATGTGGTTAAACCACAGCAGGATATGTACATTAATAAAGCCACTGCAGCTAAACAGAATCAGGCAGATGTAACGCTTAATATAATTAATGTGATCATAGTTAACATCAGACTAATAATCTCAAAGTTAGACGTTTAGAAGACTCCCTAACTATAACAAATTACAATGGCAGGTGAGTGTAGCTTGTAGAGTCTTGTTCAAGCACTTGTATTGGCAACTTATAGCAGAGATGTTTGTGCCTGAATTAGGGAACTAACCCTAATCTTTGTTATGGTGCCATGCTGTTAAACATTTTAACCACTGGCATGCATTTCTTACTTCTATAAGAATGATCAGATTGTTTGCATTGTGGTCTTTGTCGTCACGGAATAATAAACTTTAGGATATAGTATGACTTGGATGTTAAAGAGATTCATAGTAATAACACATGAATATTGATTTACATTGAGATACCATCATGCCAAAGTCTCCAAAACGGAGTCTCCAAACTTTTCAGGAGCATTTTTGGAGCATTTTGGAGCATTTCTGTTGGTCCATTCATCACAAATTATAACAAACAGTAAAAAGAAAAGGCACAATTTGAGATTTCTGTGTTTCAGAACTAGAATCTCAATTCTTCTCTATTATTGTAATTAATCCACCACACATGGTTGAATCTCAGCAGGAGACGGACTAATAATACGGCCACTGCAGCAAATAAAGAAATAGGCAACCCTCAATATGATTAATGTGATTATGGTTAATAGCAGACTGCTAATCATACAGTTCAGTAGTTGGTATGCTAGTTAGTCTCTAATCTGTCCATCCCCTGTCCATCCTCTTGTGAGAGACATTCCCAATCATCCCAGACACACCACTCGACCAAACACTGTTATTTACTGACCACCGAAGCTCCGGCAACCTGCTCAGACACATCCACTCTGAAACGGCCCTTTAGCCTAATCAGCTAATTATGGCCCTTTCTTCTCCTCCTTTCAGGTGTGTGTAGAGTAGGGGGTGGGGAGTTGGGGGTGAGAGGTTAAGTCTTCCGGCCCATTACCACCAAGACCCTTGTGTCCAGTCACTGTGTCCACACGCTCGGGAGATTCAGAGAGTGAGACACCAAACACACCTTCAACACACACATTCCTACATCTGGTTCTGATGAGGTGACTGGAATCTCAAACAGTAGCACGGCAAGCACAGGTCCAGATTACAATGAGACCCTTTTGTCCCCTCTTTTGTCTCACACAAAGGTCCCTCTGTCTTCCTGAATAAACATATAAAGCCAAACACCCAAACAACAGGGACATCCAGGTCTTTCCGGGCTGCTTTAAAAGAGGCCAGAGGAGAACTTGGACCTACAGAGACTAGCCTCTTGTGTTATAAGTCTAACAGTTATTTATAAGGTTAAGTATATGGCAATAAGGACCTCGTATAGCCCTAGTCCACCCATTTCAGGAGTCCCTATATAATAAACACATAACTACTCAGTTGCAGATCCTATGCAACTGCTTGAAGTCTTCAACCTATAGACCTATATTATGGGACAGGTTAATATTTGTCTCATTTGTCTATAAGACTTTGTCCCATACCACTGAGGACCTGCTGTTCCCCTTTTTATGGTAGTCTTTGGTGCAGACATCTAGAACCAACTCTAAATATTTTGCTCACTCTTTATCACCTGGACTAATGATACAATGATGTACAGCTGCTCAGCAAACAAGTGATTTGCTAAAGACTTGAGTTTTTTTTTAAAGTTGGAGGTTATTCATAATTCTTACATGATGTGAATACTTGTGAACCAAAGCTCCAATTTCACACTTTATTCTCACAATCCGTTTCTAGCTGTGTCAATGTCCAATTATTTTTGGACTGCACTACAAACGAAAGGCCTTTAACTTCATTAATTGTAAAATGATCTGGTCAAAACTCAGCTTTTAAGAAAGTCTGTTGAAACCTAGCTAGTAGTTCTTGCAAGTTATTAAACTGGCATGGGAATTTGTTATGGCATTAAAAATAAATCTGACCACCGTGATCTTGTTCTTGTGATGATGCTCAATACAGCATAAAAATAGCCCAAACTGTGCAGTGTGGATTGCATTTCAAAACCTCAGAATGCATGTACCATTTAGAGCTGTAGTTAAAATAGCAAAGCCCCCCACCTGTTCCATTTTGTTACTTGGCTTTTGGATTAACTTGTACTCCGCATGTACTCTAGGATGAATATCATTGCTGTCGGGACAAAAAACTTGTATTTTCTAAATTGCAACTTTTGAGGAGAAGGAAAAAATCTTCATAATCTCAAATGGAAGTCAATATAAAAGGATTTTATCCCAAGTAATGGGATATTTCTCATGAAATTAAACAATGGAAAGAAAAACTGGCAGATTTGCATGTTATATATCATATAACATGCATATATTATACATTATATTTGCATATGTTATAAATTCAAAAATTACCACTGAGCAATGATTTGCAATTTTTAGTATTTGGTGGTTGAGTAACCAAGCAAAGCACTGATGGAGGGAAGTGTCTTGCTGATTACCCCAGTGAAGACGTTGTAATGTAGAGGATGATTAGAAAAGGGGTGAAGGCAATGGGCTACATGTAACCCCATGTACAAAGTGCAGGATTTCCCATCATATTCATAGTATTTCACATGTCAATAATAAATACTACACTAAACTACACTTTTTTAGCAATACAGTAAAAGTCTGTCAGTTTACTTTTAATTTACCAATTTACTTAAAATGACCATACATTACTTTCTTCTACTCTTAATTTGATTATTATGCTGCAGTGTTGTTTCCGTCAATGTGTTTGATTTAATGTATTCGACATTTGTCAGTTATAGTAATAGTACAGCAACAGACACCATCCTTATATTACAAGAACTACAACAATAGAGGAAAGATCCCATTGTCATAAATGACAGCAAAGTCTAGGAAGGGTTTCATGTCTTTTGTCACTGTTGGGTGGTGCTGCTCCTTCCATGGGAAAGTACACATAGGCACTAGTGTACCATATAATCCCCTCCGTAAAACCTTAGTTTCACTACCCTCATTTTAAGTCAAGGACATACTGTGAAATAAGCATATTGTGATACAAATTTTTATCATGGCTGAAGCAGAAGCTGCCCAAAAGCTATCAGCGAAATACAAACAACCAAATAAAAAATTTAGAGCCCATCAATTTTAATACTAGCTAGACCTTAAATTAACAAGACGGCACAGAAAAAAGTTGTCTTACCGTTGTCTTCTACAGTGAAGTAGAAGATATCACTTGTAGCGTTGGATCCATCGAGCAAAACATAGCAGATTTTCATATCATCAATATCACCTGACAAGAAACAATAATTCACAGTCCAATGTTAGGAATGTTCCTTTTAATTTAGAGACCTTTTTGAAGAACAAAACCAAGCTCAAAAATCTGGAGAATATAGCTGGAAGTGCTGTAACTCATAAGAGCTTACCTTGTGAGAAGGTCTTGATGCTGTTGTTTCCCAAAGCAGTATTAATGATGAAGCCATGTAGAGGAGCTTCAGCGACTGAGTACTTCAAAACTTTATTGGGGCTGTCTCTGTCCTCAGCCTTCAGAGCTTTACTGGTAATCAGAAAGCCAAGATGCCCAGTGTGGAGGACCCTGAGGGTGGGTGCAGCTTTGTTGACCACGATTTGAGGTACACCGTTGTCCACCGTGTTGATTTGAATGATCATCATCTGTGGTTTACGTGTCTCGTAGACTGTGTCGGGGAACACGTAAAAGTCTGTGTGAGTTCCATCAGTAACCGTGAAAGAGAAGCTGTCCTCGTTGCTCTCTGTGCTGTCATGCTTGTAACTAATCAGGTTCTCATTCAGGTCTTGCTTGGTAAATGTTGTAATGGGCTGAGTGCCATTGAACAACAGCTGACCATGCACTGGCACCTGGGTGACAACAAAGCGCAGCAGGCTGTCTGGAGTGTCGCGATCCTCCACAGTCAGCTCGAAAGGTGTGATCAGTTTGGTTTCCCCTTCTCCCACTACCAGGCTGTTGATCGTCAGGACTGGTTTCTTGTTGTCCACGTCAGTGATGGACACCCGGAATGTGCGAAATACCGGATTATACCCATCTGTCACCTCAAACTCAAAGCTGTCCATCTTCACTTCATCATCAGAGGTGTGGATGTAGTAGACTTTGTTACCAGCAAGTTGCAACTGTGTGAAGGTGGAGATGGGCACACCAGGGAGGTCAGTGCACTCTAGATGACCCCTGCTAGGGGCACGTGTGATGCTAAAACTGAGGTATTCATCTGGGCTGTTAATGTCAGTTGTGCTAAGCAGGTCGGTGGTCAAGGTCACTCTGCCTCCTTCTTTGAGGGTCACTCCTTTGTTAATGACATCAGGGAAGACCATGTCAATGCTTCCAATGTTGATATAGAAGTAGCGATCAATGAGGGGGTTGATGCCATCTGTGACATCAAACTTGAGCAGATCACGGACGCCCTCCTGGCCCGTGTGGACGTACTGTATCAACTGTTTGTCAAGTTCATCCTGTGTGAAATTCATTCCAATGCTGACGTTGCCAATAACGTCTCCATGCTTGGTGATTCGCTGGAGGTAG
The DNA here is from genome assembly GCF_030463535.1 of Salminus brasiliensis. Lineage (NCBI taxonomy): Eukaryota > Metazoa > Chordata > Actinopteri > Characiformes > Bryconidae > Salminus > Salminus brasiliensis. Next base: position 43,919,348 of record NC_132881.1, read on the forward strand.
CCTTGACCAGGACCGTAGCGGATGATGTAGGTAAGCTCTTTGTCTTCGGAGTCCAGATCAGTGGCTTTGAGAACTTTGTTGCTAATGACTTTGGTTTCTCCAATCTCTACCTCCAGTCCATCATTGATAGCCATTCTTGGGGTTTCGTCATCAACGGGAATGACCATTATCAGAACTTTCTCTTCAACAGTGTGTTTCCCATCAGTGAGCCTAATCTTAAACTCATCTTCCTTGGTCTCAGAGTCATCATGCTCATAAACAATATTAGATGCTTCCTTGATCTGCTCCAAAGAGAATTTTACCACAGGGACAGTCCCAGTGCTCAGCTGCTGGACAATATTGCCATGTTTGGGGTTCTTGATGATCTCAAACTCCAACGCGTCACCTGGAATGTCTGCATCTGCAGCGTTTAAGATGGGAGTGTCTATGACTAAACTCATGCCCTCCATGACCACAAACTCTCGGATGAAGATTTCTGGTTTCTCGTCGTTGGCAGGGATGATGACAATGGGGAAGAAATGCTTCTCTGAGAAGTTAATACCGTCAGAGCAGCGGAAGGTAAACCTGTCTTCCACTGGCTCTACGCCTTTGTGAATGCTCTGGACATAGTAGATGTGACCGAGGCTAATGTCTTTAATGCTAAAGGCTGTAATGGCAGTGCCTGCTCTTGATTTTTCTGACCCAGGGGCTGGAGAAATGTTCTCCACATAGCCAGATGTTGACTGGACAATAATGGTGCAGAGGATATCATCATTGTCAGTGTCAATGTCTTCAGTTTTGATGTGCTCTAATGTGATGACGTTCTTCTCCCCCTCTACTACCACAAACTGCTCGTCAACACTAACAATGGGGGCAATGCTGTCTACTGGAAGGATGGTGACATGAACACGAACACCTTGGACTTTGTTGCCCCCGACCACCCACTCATCTGACATGTCAGAGATGGTGAGATTGAAGGAATCATGCTCCTTAATAGGGCCAATCTCGCCACTGGTATGGGCATAGACAACTGCCCCATTGATAATGTCTTGTTGAGTAAAGCGTTCGGCGGGAGCCCCATTTACCATGATTTCTCCCAGTTTTGGAGACTCTTCCACAATAAATGTAAGCATGAGGTCATCTGTGTCCTCGTCCTTCCCCTGGATCACATTGCTCGTGATTTCTGTTGCTCCATTCTCAAGCACATCAATGGAAGCCCCTAACAGACCTGCTGGGAGCATGATGGTTGGGGTCTCATCGTCAACCGGCTTAATGCTAATCTTAATAACGATGGGCACTTCATGGAAACCATCACTAACATCAATTTTTATAAGATCAGTAAGAGATTCTTCGCCACCATGGATGTAGGTGAGTCGACCGCTCTCGATATCTTCTAAAAGAAACGTCTCCCCGTTAGACATGTCGATTCCTAAATACTGCAGCTGCCCATACCTTGGAATTTGGATCACTTTGAAGATTATATTATCATCCTCTGTGTCCTGATCAGAGGCATCCAGTTCGTTCTTGGTTATTATGAAGGTACTTCTCTCCAGCACAGTGAAGCCAGTGTTAGTGATTACAGGGGGCTTATTGTCAACAGGCTGCAAAAATATAGTAAACAGGCCATCTACTGAATTACTAGCTGTGTCTTCTACGGTGAAGGTGAACTGGACCACTTTTGGAGTGATCCCCAATTCCTGGTCAGGAGGCTTGTAGGCGATTTTATGGTGGTTGACCTGAGCTTGAGTGAACTCAGACACAATGGTGTCAGGGCTGTCAGTCAGTACAATGGCTCCGAGAGGCACTGGGTTGTTCTCATCTGTATCTGTGGGGGGTTTGGTGATGGTATATTTCAGGTCCCTGTCATCACAGTCCAGGTCTGTGTAGCGTAGGAAGGTCTTTTTAAAGTATGTCAGCTCATATTCCTGAACGGTCATGTGCAGAGCAGTACCTGGGTACAGTGTTGGGGGTATGTCATCAACTGGGTGGATTTTAATGGTGAACGTGTGTTCCCCAGACTGATTTGGAGGGTCATTGTCATCCTGCACTCTGAACACAAACTGGTCAATGACAGTGGTGGTGCTGTGGGGTCCTTTGTGGCGGTAAAACAGCTTCCCGTCCAGAATGTCCTGCTGAAACCAGTATGTGACCACCTGTTCAAACATTTCATCTGTTGCACTAAACTTCCAAGCGGAGGGATCTGCAGGGGGCTCCACTTGTCTCAGCAGCAGTTCACCAATGGTTGAATAGGGTTCCTCTAAAATGAACTTAATGGTGGAGTCCTCTGAGTCGATGTCAGTAGCACTCAAGATGAATGGTGAGATCTGCATCATTTCGTTCTTGAAAAGCACAATGCCGGTGTTCGCGTTAATGATGGGGGGCTCATCATCGGTGGGGGCAATTGTGATGGGGAACAAAAACTCCACTTCATTAGTGCCATCTGTCATTCTGAATATGATGTTGTCACTGTAGGTATCGCTTCCGTCGTGCTGGTACACCACAATGCCAGCGTCCAGATCGGCTGGCGTGAAGAATTTTCTTCGAGACCCCAACACTGTCAGCTCACCATGTTTCAAGCCATCCATTACAGTGATCTTCACATCTTCAAGGTTATCCTCATCGCTGATTTCCAAGTTCTGCGACGTGGACAAAGGCCTGGACTGACCCTCAAACAGTAGCTGGCCTGTATTTTTGGTTGCAACAGGGGCTAAAGTGTTCATAGGCTTCACAACGATCATGAACGCAAATGTGTCAGACACAGCTCCATCAGTATCCACTATCTCAAACTCGATCTGGAAAATCCTTTCGATATCTGAATCTTCAGAGGGGGGCCTATAGGCGATTTTAAGATCTTTGACATCTCTCTGATAAAAGGAGGTTATTGGTAAATTCTGATCATCTGTGCTGATAATATACCCCTGCTGATGACCCAGGGGGGATGTTATGTTAAAGATTAAGTCATCAAAATCTGATTCCACATCTTCAGCTGCCAGCATATCAGGAGTTATGGCTGTCATCACAAACTGATCGACCTCCATCATCATCATGGCTATAAAGCTGGCCTTTGGAGGTGTGTTTTCTGCACCTTCTTTAATTCTGACCATGATCTGGAAGTGCTCCTGCTGAATAGTATTGCCCTCTTTATCCTGAACCTCTACTAACATTGGTATGTAATCTCTGTTAGGAGATTTGGTGGTGGCCGTGTGCAGATATCGAATGCCTTTCTTGAGAAACTCATCGCAGTCAATCATCTGGCCATTAACAGAGTTATCAGAAAGAGTGCCATACCTGGGGAGGCCGCCTGCACCAACCAGCGTGGTCACCTTGCAAGCAGTGACATCGTCCTCAAAAGCAAACTCCAGGCTCTTTTTCTCAATAGGGTTGCTTTGGCCATTGAGCTTTTCCACGACGAGAGGCATGTTACGGGTAAGAATCTCCAGCTGCTGGAAGACCACCTCCACCTCTAGCATGAAAGGGATGATCACAGTGTCTGAATGGGAGTCATACCTCAGCTGCAGCTTCACGTGGTCCTTGCTGGGACTCCGCGAGCCAAAGTGAGTGTATTTCACTTCCTCCGCTCCAAATTCACAGGGGAACTTTTTGGGTGTCAGCATTCCAGGTCTCTGTGCCAGTGGGTCGTTGTCCAGCACCGTGATATGGCAACGGTCTCCAGGCTTCACCTCAGTGACAAGGTCATTGATAGGGTCCAAATAGACAGAGCGTCCGAAGGGAACTCTAATCCCATTGTTGGCTACCAAGATTGTTTCTGCGTTAGGTCCAGATTGGCGTCTGTAGAGGAAAGCTGGGTCATGAGGATCTGCCTGTGCTCTGTAGAAGCAACATCCTAATGACAACAATACAAAGAAGCACTTCAGAAGTGTCTGGGCTGTGGTGTCCGTCCCTTGCAGACAACCAGCCATGTCCACAGCTAGTTGCACTGCAGTGTTGAAAGCTAGTTGCAGACAAAAATGTGATTCTCCAAGACGTTAAGAAAGAGTGTCCTCTCTCTCTCTTTCTCTAAAACTTGGTGTACACTCTCCTAGTGCTGTCCCTCTTACCCTCTTACCCTCTTTCGTTGTCTCTCTCCCACTCTGCACTCACCCACACACACAGCACAACTGCTGTCCTCCTGCTGAAGCAATGCAGGTAATACTTAACTAGAAAGACAGTGACAGTGCAAGGCTCCACCCTCAGGCCGACCTCTCCCACAGCTAATTTAAGGCAGCAGATTGGACAGCCCCCCTCAGTGTTGCAGTGACCCAACCCCCCTGACAACTCTCATTCTCTAAATGCCCAGGCAGGGATTTAAAGGACTTTCATTGGTAACTTTGAAGTTCGCAAAGCAGCATCTACCAAGATAGAATCAAATGCTTCTCATGTATGTATATGCATAGACTATACTTGGTAGCTCTGTGTCAAAACATATTGTGCTTGTGGAAGTTTACATTACTCCTATCTATCTATCTATCTATCTATCTGTCTATATATATATATATATATATATATATATATATATATATATATATATATATATATTATATATACATATATCCATATATATATATATATATATATATATATATATATATATATATATACATATATATCGCCATCAATGGCATAGTTTATTACAGAGAAAAATAAATGCAGAAAAAGATAGCAGATAATCATGCTTCAGGTACTCACAATATTTCCTAACACACAATTTAAAGTAAATGCAAACTGCTACATTAACATTTGGGAAGCCCTGTTCAAATTACTGGTCAGATCTATCTATTGTTTATTTTGTATGCCAAATGCCTGCAGTTTTTAATGCACAACATTTACTGTTTATTTGTTGTTATACTGTAAATTATTTTATATTATATTCCCCAGAACATGTGCAAACATTATGACATGTGATATGTCATGTTTCTCCCAAATATGTTAAATTCAGCAAATAAAAAAGCAATCTAAAATCTGTAACAAGATATATAAGTTCCTCTGGAGCATTTGTTTTTGCACTTATTTACACTTTTAAAAATAAAGCATTTAAAAGGGGGGGTCAAACGGTTTGCTTGTACCTCCAAGAACCGTATACATTTTCTATCTATATTTTGTGCAGCATCTTATCTACATTTGTTCCTCTTGTAACACTTCCTCAACATTTCCTCAACTACACATTAACTCTTTAGTGATAGTGACTTCTACTGCAGTACCAACCTGTTAACCTAGCTTTACTGAGTCATCATTGTTTAAACAGCAGTCATTTTCAGGCTCCATAATTACCCTGTCCGAGTACACTTGATTGGACCCTGAGCACTCCTGTCTGAAGACACCACTGAACACACCATATTATCTGCTGCACAGATGGTTCTCGAGACAAGTGCTGTGAAGAAACCTGCAGCACACAGTTTAGTGTTTTCTCCTTTCCTTTCATGAAGGACTTGACCATAATTAGCTGAATATCTGAATCAGGTGTAGTAGCACATTCATGTGGACCCCCTGGAGTGTGTGTAAAGAATGCTGGGCTATGGATTTTTTTTGCATGCCTGTATCCTGGGAGGTCACCCAGTTGGGACATATAGGCACCGGAGGTTCTCAAGCACACTTTGCTAGCGGCAACTGGTTAGACAGGTGGACCAGCGGCCATAAGCTAACGGCATGAAAAATGGTCACCTTGTATTATCTATATTTAGTTGTATCTAATTTTCAAAATATACAAATTATGTAATATATATAACAATAATAACATTTATATATAAACTAATTGATTCATAGTGGAGGTGCACTTGCAGGGTGATGTAAGACAAAATAGTCCACAAAATACGTTTTTTTTTTCTTTATTTATTTACCATCATTGATTTTCATTCAAAACTCAGCAGACATGCATCCCCAGCCAGCATGCTTCTGTGGAGCTCACATGGGTGGAACATGGGCTACATAGGTTCCAGGTGGCCATGGGCTCTGAGTGGGTTTGTACATGCCTTGTTACCTAGTTGGGCTTCCCAAATGGGCCCCATTGTTACAGCCCACCTTAATCTCACATGGGTCCTACATCTAGGCCCTGTATATAGTATACAACCCAGATGGGACCCATGCTTGACCCCTCCTGGTCCCTTTACTGACTCTGGTGGGCATCCATATGTGGAGCCAACATGGAGCCTGTGGAAAAAACTTTCTAGTTTCCCATCAGGCTAACCACTGTACAGTAACCCCTCTGAATGAGTTTGTTTACATGTCAACAATTGAATTATGCAAAAAGCTTAAGAAAAAAGAATGGTATTTCTAAATAAATCAGATAAATATACAATGCTATAAACTGCTGAAAGATATGTTGAGAAATATGCAATGCAATTTTACCAATCATAGTGGAAATAGCCCACGTTTGACCAGGTTCAGGACTCAAAGTAACCCCAGCCAACCTGTTGCTCTGTTGCCTTCCTTAACAAAATACCTTTCATATGTTTTATTCCTAGAAAGTCCAAATATATCCCTTGTGGTTGCTGTCACCAGGGATGAGATTTAAATATGTGCAGTAGCTGAAGATGGAAATCCCCCCATTGCTGTCAGGACAGAGATGAGTTTATATCCCATAACATGACACACGATCTGATGCAAGCCCCCAGCATCCAGAGCAAGATGAAGGACAACTGTCCATCCATCCATGCTGACAAGAGGCTCTGAAAAAAACTGCAAATTTAGATCTCTTAAAAACGATCTTGCTCTGCATTCTCCTCCACGTCTTTCTGCTCTGAAGTGACGACGCTGGCCCGGCATGACCCCAGCTCAGTGAGAACTGGGCTAGATAGTTGAGATTGCACACTGTCATGCTGTGTATGGAAACCTTACGACCACATCCAGATAAAAATACACTCTTTCCATTTATGGAGCAGTGTTTCTGATGAACATGGCAAACGATACCGGACCTGCAAAAGTATCCGATTGAAACAGCACTGACATTCCTGTTTCAGTCATCGTTTTCTCACACATCACACACATTTACTCAGGTTATGAGAATACTAATAATTATTATGTATTAAGGAAATTAAAAAAATCTAAATATTGATCTGACTAATCTGTACAAGAATGACTGAATAATTACTTTTTATTGGTGCCAAGATATTAAAAAGCAATATAGAAGCCATCCCTCATACCTTTCATGTTCTGAATGCTTTACCTTGTTCTTCTACTATAGGGTGCCAAACTGGACAGAGGAAGTCCCTCTTTAATATGATATATTTTCACATTGTGGACCATCCATTCTCTGGAGAAAGCAATGGGGCATAAATCATCCAGAGAGTAATTATAAACACAAGTGGACAATGCAGCGCACTGAATGCTATCATGTGATGCGTTCAGTAAATGGGACGGAAATAAAGGGCACTCCGTTTATTTTAGTGCGTGTTTGGGACTACTCCATACCGTTCTTAGCAACGCTTGTGACAAACCTTCTGTTAGCATACTCAGAATGCTCAGGACGCCACAGGAGCTCAGTGCATCCCTTTCTATTTTGTTGCTTTGCTAAAATAACTTTTGGTGTACTCCTTACGAGTGACCGGTCAAGCACCTAATGCGGACAGATAGGCCCACCGCTAACCCAGATAACTGCTGATACAAACCAAGATAGACTTTTGATTTCAGGTTGAACAGGAAAGTTAACGAAGAATTCCACCAATTCTTCAGAGTTGCTGTGCTAATTACATGATTAACATACAAACAGAACCATTCAGAGTGGGTTTAGTGTGAAATGGTTCATCATAGAGAAATGGAACGACATTGATGAGTTTTATATGTAATATTGATGATGGAAATATAGTGATCAGTCCAAAATCTATAAAAATAGCTCAGAATGAAATGTGGACTGTTCAGCAGCAGAATGATGAGCCTAAGCACACCTAAAATCCGTAATGGACTATCTCAAGAGGTGCAAACTTAAGGTTTAGGCATGGCCCTCACAGTCCCCCGACCTCAGACGTTGTTGAAATCTGTGAAGAGACCTCTAAAAATCATCTTACAGAAACATTGAAAACCCCCCCAATCAAGAACTGAAAGCCTCTTAGCTGCTACAAAAATGTGATATTTGCTAAAGGGAGTGTTACTAAGTACTGACCATGCAGAGTGAAGACATTTTGGGCTTCCCTTTTTGTTTACACTTGGCCTTAACATGCGTTTTTGGTGATTGGATCACATTCAGATTTCACTTGTCCGCACGAAAAGCCAGGTGTAAACACCCCCAAGACGCATTGTGATCAGATTACGGTCAGATCACTCAAACCACATTCAGAGGTGGTCCGAGACGGATTTCGTCCACGTTGAATACCAGTGTAAATGGAATGTGTGCTATGTGTTCTGAGATCGGGTTCAGTCAGGCAAGTGGCAATACGTCTGTCAAAAAACAAAGAAACGTTAATACAAGTAACTATTGTGGATCTTGTTGTGGATCTTGACTTCTCTCTCTCTCTCTTGCTCTCTTGATTCTGATTCTGATTCTGATTCTGATTCTTGATTCTGATTCTGATTCTGATGTGTGGTGTGTTGGTGTGTTTGTGTGTGTGTGTAATTGTGCAGGCTTGCGCTGACTGGTAGATGAGAGCAGTATTACAGAGTTTGATCCCTTGCTGTTTAAAAGGTCTGTCACAGTCTGTCACACCATCTCTTGTTCCAGGACATTGTAGAACCCCACTGTTCCTCTCCTTTTGTGTCTTTTTACATGGAAAGTAAAATCAGATCTCATCTGGTCACACTGAGGACTTATTTTAATGACAAGTGTAAACAGATTCCGGTCAAAGTACAACCCGCATGTTAATGCCAGGTGTGAAGAGGCCCTTAGATATATATTCACAATAACAGACCAGAAACCTTTGCACACCACTGTATATATCCTCAAAACGGGGGCTCTTGACCAGTTCGTTAGTAAAGGCAATAAAGAATCCTTTAAATTAATTTATATTTAAAATTTATAAAAGACATTTTACTGTTACTCTACATGAGTCTCTCTGCCTAAACTAACAACAAGCATTAATGGAAAACAGCCTGAGACTACTCAGACTATTCACTGCTCATTTCCATATGCTCTCTGTTTTCTCTGCTGGAGATGCTCAGGACTTGGGTTTGAGTGCCTCGCTTAAGGTCACAAAGCACTCAACACAACACACCAAGCTAGTCTAAGGACGCATGTCTATGCTCATGCTTTAGCATAAAGCCTTCAAGGCATACGCAGCTGTGAGATGTTTATTTACAGTGTTCTTCAGCTCATCCAGAAGCTTCTTCAGAGAGAAGACTAATATTGCCCCAAGATAAAAGATACAGCACTGAATAACTGACTCTCTGGGCTCTATCTGCACATGCTTATTGCTATCTCATACCCCGCCAGCAGTCTATTTTCACGCCTTCCAGCTGAGTTGTTTAAATAACAGCGCTGCTAGTGAATATATCTATGCCGATCTTTTTTTTATATCTTTTGAGCCGTGCAAGGCGTACGTTTCCCGTTGTTACGATAGCAAAGACTTACTGACATGCCTTAAATCAGGCTACGCAGTGCACGGTTGATGGCTCACCTGAAGATCGCTAAAATAGGGCCCGCAGACTCTCTTCCATGGAGTTTAAAGCAAAACAAGTGTACAATCTAAAGCTATCAAAGCATATCCCTGGGTCACCTGTATATACTCTTGTTAGGTAGAAAGAACCTTCTCCTGAGTCATTCTCTGCATTCCTCTCAGCTCCTGTAGACCTATCACACTTGAACATCTCCCAACCTTACACATGACATATGGCTGTGTTGAAGTATGGCAGCCTCCAGCTGCAGAGAGCAGTTGTGGATATGTGTCACTGTCTAACAGGGTGATAAGAGGCAAACCGCTACATCCACTGAACTGCTCTAGCCTGCGGCTTCAGCGCACCTCTGAAGTGTGCTAATAAACAACTCATTATTATTTCAGTACCTTCATGGCCGATCACGGCTATTGTCTCTCCACATCTTGTGCCTGAGCAAGCACATTCGTCTGGCTTGTTGAAAGGCACGTGTCTGCTTTTCAACAGGTATGCATCAGTTCTGTCACATTTATAAATATCATAAATCCATTCAGAGGGGTCTAGTAAATGTTTTACTCTTTAAATGAGTGATAAGAGCCACAAGAATGCCTCATAATGGTCAGTGAGAAGCCTCACGTGTGCGGAAAAAGAAAAGCACTATAGAGGTTTAATTGGATAACAAGGAAAATACTGGTGATTGCTTATTTTGCATTGATTTGTCTTTATTATTATTCTTTATTATTGCATAATGAGGCAATTACATATATAATATAATATAATATAATATAATATAATGTAATATAATATAATATAATATAATGTAATATAATATAATATAATATCTTCTGATAGAATAACTTTTTTACGGCATGTCTATTTTTCACCTTTATTATTAAGCCATATTTTAGCAATTACAATGACTACAGATGATTCTTAAGGTTATTGTACATTTAGTACATTTCTAAACCCACTAGACATTTGAGAGATTGTGAAGAGATTAAAAATACAAAATTCATCCAATTATTCTACATTTATCTCTTTCATGGCTTATAAAATGTTAATAACATTTTAAATTAAATTCATTTGAGGCATATCCATCTCCAAAAGTCTAAAAAATGTCATTTAATATTATACATTAAACAAAAAGAAAATACAAGTTCAATTTTTAATGCTTAATATATTTTAATAGTTATGTTTAAAAAACATTTGAAGTATTTACTTAGTGAAGTACTAATAAAAGTGTAGAAATGTATAACATAATAAATAGTTTGGCATGATTTAACCTTTAAAATGATTTATTCAAATATCAAACACACCTTCAATTAACAACTATTAAGACATTCTTTTAAAAAGGAGTGGGCAGGATATTACATCATAAACAAAATCTCAGTTGAGCTTTTTAAATTAAGTCGCCCTTTCATAAATAAATAAATGCTTTTTTAAATCATTTAATCCAATTAATTCATTAAATCCAGAAAAACAGTCATAATGTGCTGTTTTAAAATAAAGTTGATTTATAAAGTTGTATGTATGAACTGGACAAAGGTATAGATATATAATGTTAATACTCCTTAGGATTAACATTAGCATTAGCATAATATTATCCTATCAGTACAAAAAAATGTAAGACCTTCCTACAGCTGGGCTCTCTTCACTCTTATTAAAATGTCTAACTTTAATTAACATTATCTTTGTTGTTTTTAAGCAAGGAATGCTGCAACAAATGTTAACAAGTAATTAAAATAATTATAAATGACAGGCCGACAGTCACTCAGATCACCCATATGGTAGATCCAGGTATGGTCACTATTCTAAAAGCAGTGCATATAAAATTCAGTGCATGTAATGGATTCTTGCCATTTTAACTCATCATTTTCCATTCACCACTGTTTACAGCCTAAATGCTAGTCAAGCTAACACTTCATTTTACAGCCTGACTATATATTTAATATATTTTCCATATATTTATTTAAAAAAAAAAGAAAAAATGGCTTATTTAATTCCCAGAAATCATTAGACAGTCCTCAGGAGTACTGCTTGGTAATCAGACCCATAGAACTTTCAGATGCAGAATCAGATGCAACTGAGGACTTACTACACACAGAATTTCTCTTCTACAGATCTTCTACAAAAGTGTAATCAGGGTTAAAAGAAGTGTTAAATCAACCCTTATTACCATAATACTGCATATAATGCTAACCGATGGTTATTTATGTTCATCATCATATGAGCATTATTATTCAATCACACTCCTCTTTTAAGGTTAGGGTTTAGGTGGGTGGACCTTGCCCTTCATCCAGCCAGAGCAAACAAGGTACTGCTGAATGTCAACCCAGGGCGAGGCTTTACTGCCCACTGCCGTGAAAGTCCTAGCAACGTCACCGACACCTCGGCCCACACCGCTCACCACCTCAGAATAACTCTCCCCCAGAAAGGAGAGCAACACTTTTTGACTCTTTGCTTTCGCACGCTGCAGCATCCCGACCATTCGCCACTGTAAATATACACACTGTATAAATAGAGGATCCTGGGATACTTTACCCCTGTGGATCAAGAGCGGAGAGAGCAGGGAGAAGGACGGCATTCCTGTCCCTGCCCATTGGCACCGCTCTCCCAGTGCTGTGGTCATCTCTGCATTCCTCTGCTCCCTCCACCCCCCGTCCTCCTGTGTGTTCCTGTACCTCAGCTAGCCGCAAGAACCACGTGGATGGCCAGTGGTTTAGTGGTTTTTTAAACTGAGTTTATCTGAAGCATCATCTGCCTCAAAGGCATATGAGCCACTTAGAAACAAGCGCTCGATTTAACCACTGGATCAAATCCAACTTTCCTATAAAGGGTTGGACTCTTCTTCATTTTCGACATTAAGTTTTTTATTTCAGTTATAATTCTTAATGTGTGATAGCCTCCTTCCACAGGCCTCCTAGTGCCAAACAGTTTTTTTAAATAAATATTTTTTTAATTATTCATTACTTGTATTATTGGTATTGGTATTTATTGGTAAACTGCACATAGCAAAACAGATCTGTGTGCAGAATCAGCACTTTTAATTGGCTACCATGTTTTAATACACAATTTCGTACTTGTTGGATGCGCTGTATTTTTTCCATCCAGTCTATAGACTTATTCTTAGTGCAATCTGGATAGGTAAGAGTGTATTATCATTTATTTTTTAATCAGAGAAATAATTAAATTAGTGCTATATGACATCTTTCTTTTCATGTGTTTTTTTTTTTTTGTTGTTCAACATCCTCACAACCGTGTGTAAGCCCCTTGTAATCGTGCCCTCCCCGGGCGCCCACAGGCCCAAATAAGGACGTTTGTGTTCATGTGTTTGGTTCAGTGTGTCGACTCATGATTCGGTTCTGATTGTTCTTTGTCCTTTTGTTTGGTTCATGTGTTTCACCTGGGACTGGGGGTACTTAAGGAGCCTCAACACCACAGTTCAGTGCCGAGAATTGTATAGTTTGGAACCTTGAGGTCGCTCGAGAGGTTCTCCGTATGACTAGAGGTGTGTTACGGTCAGTTTGGCTCGGTATCTGCATTCAGGAGCAGGTCACCCTGCTAACCACATTATCAGCAAGGCTCGCTCACTGTTGCTGCCGTTTCAGGTTAGGTTGGCCTTGCCGTTTTGTCTAGCTGCTGGTTCCTCAGCTCTCCTTGTCTACTAATTGAGCGCTGCTCTGGTGCCCTTTTATAGCTGCTCATGTTTTTCATACTCTTGGTGTTTGTCTTTTTGAATAAACCCTCTTGCTTAGATCTCCATCTCTGCGAGTGTTCATCCCATCTTGGTCTGGCCTAGCGTGTCATGACACTGTGCTCCTCTAAAATCTAATAGAAAGCCTTGCAATCTTGGAAGACACAACGAATGAGCAAATGTCCCCATACTTGTGTCCATAAAGTGAATCTGCAAATGCATAATTAACCATAATTAATTAATAAAAGCTCATTATTTTATTCAGAACAATGCTAGTGCTATTCTTCTTTTTTAGTTTTTATCCTGATTATCTTCACAGAGGATGACCAGTCCCATGAAAAGCAACATACCTGGTGAAGCTACAGATTACTAAGTGCTAACTAACCTGTGGTTTCTATTGTTCATTTCTCTGTAATCTGTTCTTCACTGCTTGAAACATCAGGACTGAATCACTCAATTTCTAGGTGGGTTTAGAAGATCCCCTTCTGTCCTGCAGTACTGCATAATTCCTGTCTATTTGCACCCAGTGTTTAAGGTTTGCACCTGGTCCTTATGTTTGATGCTGCTTGTAGAGGAAGTCTAGACATTGCTAGCCTAAAGCACAGGACAAAAGAGAGAGAGAGAGTGAAGGAGAGAGAGAGTTTTTTTTTTGGTGTGCACTTTATTATCTTTTATAATATTGACTTTTTATATCAAAAGTAAAGTAAATGTAACCATTATCCCATCTTCACCCGATCACAATAGTGAGACCCATTGTAGGCTGGCCGGGCCCTCTAAGACCCCATTTTGTACAATGAGTAGAAGCTTCCCACACTGAACAGACAGGACACAAAGCCTCATAAAGAAAGTTGAGAGAGCTCTTACTGTCTAAACTACTTCCCATGAGCCGTAAAGCATGGAGGCATTTTTATGGCACACAGCTAACTGCCTAAGAGCAGTTACACCACAGAGTAGTGGGGCAAGTTCTAATAAGCTTTGCAGCTTTGGAGACTATAGTACCACTAAACTCTGAAGCATAAGCTTTATGTCATGAACAGCTTCAGCATGCTCACTGCATGATACTGGATTCTGGCTGCATCTAATAACCATAATAGATCATGAAAGCAAGTTCAAAAGAAAGCTTATCTTAATAATATACAGTTATCACATGTTTTTGCAATGTTTTTACAAGTGCCATGAGCCATACACATGACAGGATGTGCAGGTAGAGGTGGAAAAGTGCAGAGAAATTATACTGAATATAAAACTATAAGTCAAGTCATCTAGCTCGGTTAGAGGTGGAGCTAAAAATATCCTTTAGTAAAAATAAAAAGTATAAAAATGTATCAGCATTTAGTATTTAAATGCATCATTAGATAAATTTGATTTAGTTATATTTAATAAACAAATAAAAACCTTTTAATGCTGATGCTGAGTCAAAGTATAAGCACTAAAGTTTCATAATACTTAGCAAAGTACAAATAATTTAAAATAATTCCTAATAATGGTAACAAAGTGCTCAATTACTCAAGTATTTTCCACCCCTGGCACCCAACTCCAGATGCCAATGTCTCATCTGGAATCAGCTGAAAGCTTAAGCATAATTCAATACAATTATAATTCAGTACAATGAAATTGTTGCCTAAAATGACTTACTTAAAGAATTCTCCACCTCTGAATTGTAACATATCAGAATGGAGAATGTACTGCATTTTCCTCACTATACTTACTGACTATACTATACACTAACTAGTGCAGTCTATCTACAGTATATTTAAAAGCACTTATCAAAAAAACAAACAAAAAAAAACACACACACACAGATACAAAACAAATAAACAGGCAATGAGAATTCACGTTTGTAAGTCGCTCTGGATAAGAGCATCTGCTAAATGCCTTAAATGTAAATGTAAAAATATAAATGTAAATTCAAAAGAAAAAAAAAACAGGCTTGTGATGTTGAACCCTCAGGCAGACAGTGTAAATTAAGAGAGGGACTGCTGCCCTCTTAGTTCAGAGACATCATTAAAAGGATTAACATTAGATCTTTATAACCATATTTAGAGACACTGCTAGGGATTTTGGCCCCTATGAAGGATATTACACTGGGCCCTATAACTCTAACAATGCTGCCAAAATACTCATTAATACACAGGCCCTTAGAATTGTCCTAACCCCCTGAGCCCTGAGCACATTTACAATATCACAAAACTATAATGATGTAGATAATAGTATATACAAAGTATCAGGAATTGAACTAATCGTTGCAAACAGTGTGAAACAACATCAAACAAATTAATTACTGTACCATACAGTACCATCACGTAGAATTTACCATAATACATACAGGCATGTTAGACTAGTACAGTGTGTGCTAATAATAAGGGCCTTTTATGAAAACTGTTTTGCCATCTAAAGTTAACTACAATTTAATTAAAAATGTTAGCATGCTATCTTTAGCATGTCTTAAAACTGTGTTTGTAGGAATAATATGCACAGTACATAAAATAAAATTTAGCTGAAGTATATTTGAAATATTCTTCTGTGTTTGTCGTCCAGTCCAGGTGCCAGGTGTGTTGGTCATTTTCTTTTTGGTCTGTAAAATGAAAGAAAAAAAAAAAAACAGTAAAATAAATGGTAAGCCGTGCTGAACTTAAAAAAGGCATAAAAATGTTTCTTGAATAGAAATGTACAAAAGTAGGGTAGCAAACACAGCAAACTCAGCATGACTTTGGAAAACTCATCCTCACTGTAATGTATTTATCTCAGGTCCAAAACAATGAATATGGTAATTTTTTTTTGGCCAAAATGTCCAATAATCAGTCATTAGAAAGCAGATAAACATGAACCATTTGGCACCATGCCTAATGCCAGATGTGGGTTTGGGAGGTATAAAGCCTCCAGCATTGAGCTGTGGATCAGTGGAGCTGTGTTCTCTGGAATGATGGCGCTCTATCCAATACTTTTGGGATGAGTTTGGGAAGTTTGGGATGAGGTGAACATCCAACATCCTGACCTGTCTCTCACAGCAATGCTCCAAATCAAGTAAAAAGACTTTTTCTTCCCTGGACAGTGGAGACAGTTACTCCAACAAAAGCCAGAGAAACTCTTTTTAATGCCCTTGATTTCAGAAGAAACAATGAATGAGTAGGTGTCTCAATACTTTTGTCCATTCAGTGTAGGTACCAAACCATTGGTATTGGTATCTCCAAACACAAATCAAATGAAGGTACCACTGAATGGTTCTTGGTTGGAGTTGAACCTTGCCACCATGCATAAGGTGGCCAAGGTAAGCAGAACTACACAGTAAACTGAGCCAGGAGCAAAGATAAGCATCTGTAGACTCCCCCTACTCCCTTGACCCGGGAAAGGGGAGAGCAGGCTGCTGAAAGGCTAGGCATTCCTCTGGAGATTTATCAAGGTGGGAGAAACCTGTGGGACTAATCCAACAGCCACGTTTAAAAAATCTTCACTCAACTCCAGCTCAGCTCAGACCATGAGGCTTGAGTTTCATGGACTGGTTTTATTAGGCTCAGCCTGGAAGTGAAAACTTTTAATAAGGGGATTCTCCAATTGAGTCTGAGATTACACTTGGACTGTGGTTCAGGAGAGTGCTCTAGTTGAGATAAGGTCAACTTAGGAGCAAGGACATACAATATATGTCCAAATGTTTGTGGACACCCTGTCTAATGAATGCATTCAGCTACTTTAACTTGCACCCATTGCTGACCCAGATGTGCGAATGCACACCCAACGCTTGTTTAGTCTCTGTAGAGAAGTACTGCTAATAGAATTGCCAGAGTTCTCTGTAGCAGATGAACAAGAACCTATTGGCACAATTTCTTTATAAATTTGTATTTAAATTTTACTTACTTACTAAATTGTAAGCTCCCTGCACAGTATTTCTATTGGATTGAGGTCTGTATTTTGTCCTGGCCATTACAAAATATTAAACAGCTTTTTGAATTTGCTCCTAGGATAAAAAAAACTACATGACTCTGCATTTCTTCATGACTCACTTACAGTTACACTTACGTTTATGGACAAATACCCTTACAGTCTCCTGTAGAATTTGGTGGCACAATCCAAAATTCCGAGGTTCTTCTATAATGGCAAGCAAAGCAGCCTCAAACCATTATACTGCCACCCCCATGCTTAATAGTTGGGTGAGGTTCTTATGTTAAAGTACAGTGTTTGGCTTTCACCAAACATAACACTATAGGCTTCTGGCTTTTCCAACTTCAGATGGGCAGCACCATTGTTTGTAGAGTAGTGGTTTCCTCCTTGCCATCCTGCCATGCACACCATGCTTGTTCAGTGTCATGGTGGATTCCTAAACATCACCAAATGCACTGCTTTCTGCTGGAAAGTCACTTCTTGGGAAACTAACAGTGGTGCCACAATTATACACAAAAATATCCTCAGTTTATATATCTTGTAGCTCATAGTGGATTGGTGAAGGCCAAACCTTTCAGAGGTTCTCAGGAATGTCCTTTGATATCTTTTAATGTGCTTCTACCAAAAATCACTGTGCACAAGGCAAGAAAAACCCCTGGACACGTCTACTTAACTCAACCTAGGGGCAATTTAGCAAGGCCATTTTACCTACCATGTGTTTTTTTGGAAGGTGGGAGGAAACCACAGTACCTTAAGGAAACCCATGCAGATAAGGAGAGAACACACCAAACTCCTGACAGACAGTGACTGGAGGAAGGATCGGACCAACAACCCCAGGAGCTGTTCAACACAGCGCTACATGTGGTACCCCCATGTCCCCCAGACATAGTGTAGGATAGTGTAGATCCAAATTTACATTCTTGAAACATGGGAGGTCCTGATTAACCTGACTGCTATAGAAACGTCCGACTCACAGCCTTTTAGACACAGATATTTAATACTGGGTAAAGAGATCAATAACTAATTGTAAGCACTAGCGTGTCTATTTAGTTTTACAGATTAGATAAAGATCTGATCACATTTCAGGCCAAATGTATTCAGGGTTCAACAACATACTCATGGAGATGTAATTGTTGCTTTTTGAAGGTAACAAAATCCCACCATGCTAACCAGAGCATCCTGGTAAAGCTTGTATCTCTGCCCAGGCCGAAGAGACTCAGAGATTTCTGGGTTCTCTTGATAGAGCTGGGTTGTGGAATGTGGCTGTGATGGGCAAGACTGATATGGGCAGGTGGAGACGTCTGTCTTTCAACGGTCTTCTGATCACAGCTTGCCGCATGCAGCAGGACATGCCCTCTGAGGAGAGGGGAGAGTGGATGAGCTAGAGGATTGAGCTTTTCCCTTTCTTCTTCTTTCTCTCTCTCCCACACACACACATACACACATACACACACACACACACACACACACACACACACATACAATACCATACATACATTGGTGAGGTCAAGCAGAATGTGAAGCTCCCAAAGCCTTCAGAAATCATCATGAATTGCAATGAGATACAAATGACCTCTTTAATTTTACGTCTGATTCCATACGGCTGCTAAAAATAAGGATCGCACCTAAAATATTCTCAAACCTTTAGGCTTTGTGGTCATGGTGGTGTGTGTGTGTGGGGGGTGTCTTTGGAAGCAAAGACCATGGCTGTGTGAACATGTAAAACTTAGGAAGAGAGAGAGAGAGAGAGAGAGAGAGAGAGAGAGCGAGAGAGAGGGAAAGACAGAGACAGACAGAAAGAGAGAAGCTTGGACAGTGAAGGGTGAAGAGATGGACCTTAGCTGATAGACTATCCCATATAATCCTGCCCCGTGGGGACCCTCACTCCATAAACAAACCCTCTTTCAGCTCCGCGGGCTACAGAAGGAGCTGTAGTGTCAGTCTGAAATCAATCACTTTCACGTGTTCACTAAATGCAGGCCTACGACACTGGAATGTTTTTATTCTTTAAATGTCTTTATTCTTTTATTCTTTATTTGCAGTACGTTGTTTTTTTAGAAATGTGCAAAATCTACAGCATCGCTTTACCAAAAGATTTACCACTGAGAGGAACCAACAATCAAACAGAGGAAGAAACAGAGAGTCAAGCCTCATGGGGTTCATTTACGAAGAGCCGCTGAGAAGAACCAAGACTCAAAATTGGGGTGGGAGCTTTTCTTCAGCATGGATGCCAGCTTGGCTGTCATCTTCCTGTCTCCCACCACCTGCACTGGGTCTAAGAAGCATCCCAGGACAGAGCCGGATGGCCCTCTTTATGAGCTTATTCAGTCTCTTCTTGTCTGCCGTCGAGATCCTATTGCCCCAGCAGACCACTCCATAAAGGATGGTAGATGCCACCACTGTGTCGAATGCTCCCAGCACTCCATAGGACCTCAATCTCCTCAGTAAAGGAGACTTTATTGTCATTTGCATCACATGTGATCCATGGGGTGGAAATAAATTGTGATCTCAAGGGCCTGGTTACACCCAATGAACAATTATTGAATAAAATATTATAAAGTAGTAGAATATAAAAGGGTAGACATACTTAGGAAAAGTGGGAAAAGTAGAGAGAAAAAAAGGTAGCAGCTATATGATCACAATATGAAAGGTAGCATGAATGAATAAGCAGCAGTAACATTATAAAGTGTCCAAGTGTGGGAAAAGTGTCTAAGTGTCCTCGAAAAGTGTCAGTGCTAGGTGAAGTTTATAAGTCTTACAGCTTCTGGAATGAAGCTGTTTCTCAGGTAGGAACACCTGAGAGGAACCAAGACACAAATAAGTTCCCTAAAGCCTGAGAAAAGAGTGCTCATAGAAGAAAACCCCTGAGAGCACGAGGAAGAGACACCGTCTTTCCATAACAAGTCAATAGTAAATGGTTTTGCTGGTATGACAGCTTTTGCCTCCAGAAAAAGCAACAAGAAGGATTCAGGGGTCTAGCAGACAAAAATCCATCAATGCGGTACTCTCTCTCTCTCTCTCTCTCTCTCTCTCTCTCTCTCTCTCTCTCTCTGTGTGTGTGTGTGTGTGTAAAGAGCACTCTTCAAGTGGTCATTTCCTCAGTCATCCAGCATGCTTAGAAGACTTTGAAATGTCAGCCAACATACACAAAGTAAAAAGCATTCAGATGATAGAAGGTTGTGTGTGTGTGTGTGTGTGTGTGTGTGTGAACATGCCCAGAAGATATCATGCATTCACTGTCACTGTAGAAATTCCAGCTTTAGGATGTTGAATTTTTTTGCTCCCTGTGGTAAACAAAACGTCCCAAACCCAACAGATTTTACTGTCTGCATTTTCACTGTAATCTCACTGGAAGCCTGACGGGGAATCGCTGAGAGGAGCCGAGAATCAGATGGAGAAATCTCCTCAAGAGCATGAGGAAGAAACAGAGGAACCAAGCCTCGGCCCAAGAAGAACCAAGCCTCAGAATATGAGGAAGAACCTCAGAGAGGATCCAAAGACTCAAAACAGTACACAAAAGACATAGGAAGAACCACAGAGAGGTTGATGCAAAAACCAAGAAGCAAACGAAATTCCCAAAGAGCTGGAGAAGAACCACTGAAAGGAACCAAAACAGTCCAAGACAGTCCTCTAAAGGGGAAGAACCACAGAAAGGATTCAAGACTAAAAAGAGAAGATTCCCATAAGCTCTCCGACTGGAAAGCAGGTTGAAGTTAGAGTTGATTTAACACCTTGTTTAACACCATTTTAACACTATTTTAATTACCAGTGTAAACAGAATCCAGGCAGAGAAGATCCAGATACTATCCGGATATGAAACGTACGTTAATGCCAGATGTGAACAGGCCCGAAGTGTTACATTTACAATTTTCAAAGTTATACACAAAGTGTATAAAATGTCTATGTGATCTCAGTGGTCTATACATTAATTACACATAAACAATATACATTTTTTTCCCCCAAATCAATTAGAGACATTTGTCTAGTTTTCTTATTTACACTTTGGAAATATGATGCATTTTAATTAGTAGGGTTTTTTTAATTAGTCAGTTTTATTATTTATGTTCTTGGTCTTTTGTGCTCTTGGTACTTTTCTGTGGTTGATGTGATGCAACAGATAACACCACTACCTGCCAGTGAGCTACCACACCATGTGGGAGACTGGGGTTCGATTCCCGGTCTGGGTGACTGTGCTGCGCTACACCAATAAGAGTCCTTGGGCAAGACTCCTAACACTACACTGGCCCTCCTCTGTAATACGAGTAACCTTGAAAGTCCCTCTGGTTAAGAGAATCAGCTAATCGTAATAATGAGTTAGAAACACATTAGCAACCAAATAAGCACAAAAATCTAATTGTAAACATGGACGCTGTCAACTTTTGAACACCTTCTGAAAGGTTACATAGGTGTAATAAGCTGTTCTCTTTCAGGTATAAATGACTGGCCTAGTAATTCAGTCCACTCTGTGGAGACTTGCTCAGGACTCCCTGCTGGAATGTGCTGCCTGACTCTGAGGATGACTAAGGGTCTGAGACTGTCTCTCATGGTCACTCTGTTTCCTCTAATTAGGCCTGCCTGACCTTTGACACAGTTCCCATCAAGGCGCCTGAGGACAGATCGAGATGCTCCAGCGGAAAGCAGACGTACCACGTGTGTAAAGATGTCAGCAGGTAGATAATGACACACTTTCGGTCCTCAGTCAACAAATCAAAGAAGCGCTGTCGCTGTTCACAACGCAGGTCGATTCAGGAATACACAAACTGACGCAGAAATATGAATCACAGCAGACCTGGGCAATAGCGTAAATTTAGACCGAAGGATCTGCATTGCGCTGCAGCATTACAGCGTTTTTCATTTGGTTCAGGCATGTCTTTTACTTACACCCCGCAGTCCCACTTTGATGATCTGCTGCATCTCAGAGGGAGAAACAGCAAAAAATTTATGCGAAAATTGGTATTTCTTGCTCCTAGGCTCCCCCTAGAGTTGGGAAGTGGAATTTTCACTTTGACCCATCCCTCAAGAAGGACATGCTTACTTAAAAAAAAGTCTATGTACACTGTGCATTGTCCTATTGTTCTCTGTATATTGTGTATTGTCTGTAAATTATATGTAGAGTAGCTGTGTATCATTAATACTAGAGAGACACTAACAGCCGGAACAAATTCCTTGTGTGTGTGAACATACTTGGCCAATAAATCTGATTCAGATTCTGATAAGCCCTAGTTTAGCAATCTCTCGGCAAGCGGTCAACCGTGCACTGGGCAGCTTGATTTAGGGCGTGTCGGTGTGTCTTTGCTATCATAACGACAGGAAAAGGTCGGCTTGTGCAGCTCGAAACGTTTAAAAGTCCTGATTGTACCGAGTCTCTTAATTAATCATGGGTGTGTTTTTTTGGGTGCCTATTTAAGAGCCAAGTGCGGTCTGACTTTGGCGGGTTGCTATTTCAGAGATGCAAAGCGTTGGGGTGTACGAGCGTTGGGCTGCACGCGCCTGTGTTGACAATTCACTGCTAAGATAGCAACGAACGTCTGACTGTTGACATCTGCCTGGGCTGTTTTCGGTCAGTGGTGCTGTGGTGTGTTTTCCGTTGGCAAGATATGTAGCAATGCAGGCAGAAAGCATGAAAATATAGACTGTTATATAGAAATATAGAACCTTCGTGTAAGTTTTGCATTGTCCCCTTTGAAATTAATTGAGATGACAATATTAAAAGCTAATAATAATGTGTATTTAAATCCAGCCAACAGGGCTTCATCACTGTAATTAAGTGTTTTCCTCGTTCTGACACACCTGAGTCACCTGATGAAGGGCTTTAGAATGACTCAGCTATAACTGTTTATAGCTGTGACCCCTCTAAGTTAGAATTTGAGTAACTGTAGAAGGGATCTTCATGGTGGTCTTAAAACCAGTAAAAAAATGACCTCTTAAAGAAACCAGATGGCCATGAACACACTTTTCAGGTGGTCACAGAAGCTGTCAGTGTGAAGCTATCTGGGTACGAGCAGCAGTATGTTGAACTGGTGTGCTAGGAAATCAGAAAAACTGCAGGCATGTTCATGCTGACCCCATTAGCAAAGGTCTTGCTTATCTCAACCAGGGAACTCCTGGACAAACAATAGTCTTTCAGCACAATGTGCAGGTCTCTCCCAATGAGAATGCAGTCCGTTGGCGTTCCTGAGTGGATAAGAGGGATGTGTCCTGTCACTGGAACACAACTCTGAATTCAGCAAAGCTACACCATCTATAGCTTGTAGCAGTGTCCCCATTTGGGGCATGTGGCATTCAGGTCCCTATGCTCTAGCTTACTAGGGAAACGGGTATTTTCAGCATCCGCATAATGTTACAGCATTTGTACTGCGCCTCAGCAGGCTAGGTAAAGGTGGGATTCTATGATTTTAAGGCTAATATTCAGTGGATCACAGTGGATCTTGTTAAATACTTTGAGTGTCAGCTAACCCAAGTAGCAAACAGTGATTAGGCTGTGCTACAAGAGACCTTGTAAGGAGGTGTTCCTGTTCTTCTTGGTTTTGTGCTTACATTGTAGTTTAATCTTCTCCTTAAAGAATGCACAAATGTTTTTTGGGGATATAGCACTTTGTTAAGCCATTTGGTGTTAGTTGTCTTGGCTACATACCAAGAATTGAAAGGGTTTTTAAAAGGTAATGTGGTTTTAGGATAAAAAGATTTAGGGGTTCTTATATCTGTTATATTTGATGTTCTTAAAGGGACCCTCAGACTGTAGATTCTGAGGCTTTTAGGGCATGCTAAGGGTTAACCAGGGATGCACTGAACTGTGTATCGGCCGATACCCTATACTGATCCGATATCATCGTTGAATTAATAAACCATAAACCTGGAAGAGACTAGGCATTAGGGTTGACCGAATCATTACTTTACCAACTTAAAACAAACTATTACAAATGAACACGGATATAAATGAACCCAATTTCTATTTATTGGTCACTAAAATTAATAACTGTGCTGGACCTCGGCACAGTGTTGTCTGGGCTCAGGACTTTTATTCTGAAATTCGAAGTCTGTGAGACTAAAGAGGAGCTAGCAGCCCCTCCCTTTTCAGTTCTCCTTTTATGGAAGACAAGCTGGATTACTCGCTGATAGTTGATGACAGGTTGAGGGCATGCTGGTTAGAGTCTTGCTGTTTGCTATGAGTTGTGTATGATGTCTGTAGGCTACTCTGATCCTGGGTTATGAAGCCTAGAATACTGGCAGAGCGAGAATGTGGTTCCATGAATGGATCTGTCCTTTGGATCAGACTAATTATCCAATACTTGATCCAGCTATTTTTGTTTGTATCGGGACCGATATCCAATCCAAGTGTCGGATCGGTGCATCCCTACAGTTAACTGGAAGAATCTGGACCCTTCCACCCCCATATTTTGCACCCTGGCTGGTAGTACTGGTTCTGCTCACAGTGGAAGCATTGGGGATTCAGGATTGCCTGATTGACTTCAGGTCCCAGAGGGCTACAGACCTACTAAGCTGAGCAGGCACATGCCCAAATAGACCCAAGAAACCTGTTCGTCCTCAGACTGGACAAGTCTGAGTGACTTTTGAAGTTTGAAGATATTTATTTGAAATGAGTTTATGCATCTAATGTTGCAGCTACTCTAGCGCTTTGAATGACAATATGCACCTGAAGTATGACTTATGATCTACATCTTCAAATTTAAGGATTTTTGGTTGTGTTAGATCACATTCTTTGCATATCAAAGAAATGCAGTAAACAACTGTGCAGAGGCGCAATGATGTTAATAGAGAGCGGTGGTTCAAGTGGCAGCAATTGGCATGCTTCTGAATAGGCCATAACGAGTTTTAATATTGATTACTGATATTAATACAATTTTAATAATGAAACCAATATTCGAGCAGTAATTTTAGGTGGGTCCAGGCCTACCCACTTAAACAGCTCTCGAGTTAAAAAGAAATGGCCTATCCAACCTCCTATCCATTATCTAATAAAGCTTTTCATAGTTTATGGGAATTTACAGCAACTAATTTTATGAAAGCTTCGGCCACTCTGTACCTCACCAAAAGAACATTGGATCTAAAGCCAAAATTACAATTGCCACTGATTTCTCTATAATAGAAACAAAGAAAAAGCTAGATTGGCCACTTGTTGGTCTAAACTTCCTCTCTGTCTTCCATAAGCAGCTAAACTATATACAGTTACTATGAGCTACGTTAGTTACTGCAATAAAAACAAACCGTGCAGAGGCTACCTAAAAATATGAAAGCGTGCATTGAAAAAGGACATTGAAGACAAGACAAGGGCTAAAGTCAGGACATGGGGGAGCTCTGGCACACACACAGGAAGTCCAAACACTGCACATTCATTTGCTATGGATTAATTATCACCTCTTTCAAGGGACACAGTTGTAAACTCACCCCTGCAGTCCTTACAGATTTAGCCTTTCTAAAAGCACCCCACATTTTTAGAGTGGCCAGCTAAAGGTGGGTAAAAAAAGACCCAGGAGAAAGGACAGCTGGTTGGACATGCGGTCAGACAAAATGAAACGGTGACTGTTTAACAACAGTACTCAGCAAAGACACCATATAGGAGTTATATATTAATGCATGGACAAGGCTGGGTAATTATTTTGGGTCATACTGACCACCAATCTTGATGTTGTCCATGACAACCAGGAGAAAAAAAAATTCTCAAGCATTTAACTCTATCACAATGCACAGTAACTGACTGTGAAAACAAAGTTGGAGCTATGAAAAAGGCTTTCAGTGTTTTCTGCCTCCCAACCACGATGGAATATGAGCCAGTAAGTCTGCTGGTCCTATCGCATTACCGCAAACCACACACTCGCTCTGCAAAAATAGCAGTGAACAAAGACAGTGTGAGGATTTACGAGGAAATCATCAGGGCTGATAGACGCTCTCAGGGTGAATGAAAGTGGAGGGCTTGTACTGGTATGTATGTGTGGCAGTACGCTCTGATCCGGTTTTGGACCTACAGCCAACCAAGCATCATAGCAACTCTACAAACATTGCTCTACATCAGTTTGTACTGAAGGTGAGGAAGGACATGGGTTGCGTCCCAATAATCTCCCCAGTCCAGTTGTACTAGCAATGTGATCAATTCTTAAACTCATGCTTGTGGTTTGTTCCCTGAAAATTCTTATACTGCATACTTACATACTCAAGAATTTTACCCCCTGTGCCTCCAATGTCTCTGAATCCCCTGCTGAAAAAGACTAGCTTTTGCTGGTAGCTAGTTCTAAATGGTCTAAGCTGGTCTTTGATGGTTAAAAATGCTGGACATCCAGAGGAAAACATGCCTTATACTGGTTAGCAAGCTGGTTTAGCTGGACTTGCTGGTTTAGTGGGTTGACCAGCTTGGTCATACTGGTCATAGTGGTCAACCACATTGGTCATGCTGGTCAACCACCTTGGTCATGCTGGTCAACCACCATGGTCATGCTGGTCAACCACCATGGTCATGCTTATCACCAAGCTTGGTCATACCGGTCATGTTGGTCAAACACCAAGTCTTGCTGGTCATGCAGCTCGAGTAATTCTGGTGGACCACCTTGGCCATACTGGTCATGCTAGTCAGCTACCTTGGTCATACTGGTCATGGTGGTTAATCAGCTTGGTCATGCTGATCATACTGGTCAACCATCATGATTATGCTGTTTGACACCTTGGTCATTCTGATCGACCACCTTGGCCGTACTGGTTAAACTGATCAACCACACATTGGTTAAGCTCCTTGACCACCTTGATCATTCTGGTCGGCCACCTTGGTCATGCTAGTCACCAAGCTTGGACATACTGGTCATACCGGTCAACCACATTGATTATGCAGCTCGACTACCTTGGTCATTCTGGTGAACCCCCATAGTCATACTGATCAAACTGGTCAGCAACCTTGATTATGCTGGTCAAACATGTTTGACACCTTGGTCATGCTAGTCACCAAGTTTGGTCATACTGGTTGACAAGCTTAAACCATCAAACTGAAACATATCCTATGCTGGTCAAAAACTGGACACTACTCCAACAAAAGTAGAATATTTTTTTAATACTCATGATTTCAGAAGAAAAAATTAATAAACAGGTGTCCCAATACTTTTGGCAATACAGTATATTTTGCTTCGTCAACATACACAGACCTACGAACCCACACAACTCTCACAGCACACTTCTGCACAACTGCTGCCACGCTGGCAACACCTAAGGCTGCATCAATCCAACCAAAACACACCTGCCTTATGTTACCACGGAGACATACGTATTAGTAGCTTGGCTTTGGTAAATAATGTTTTACTATAATTACCCTCTGCTTCTGTAGTCCAGTTCCAAAAACTAATCCAGCTTGATACTGTGAAAAGCTTGACAGTATGAAGGAACACATATAGCTATATGAATATAGCTGGTGCATCATGGAACTCTGGAAATCTGTTTAGGACTGTTTTATGAATACGTAAAGCAAACCGTGGTTATAAACGAGCCTCGAACATGAACAGCATTCAGGCTAAACAGCAGTCAGGCATGCTAACTGAGGTTCAGGCCTGACCTAGGTACCCACAGCAGAGTCTCTACAGCTCTGATGTTTAATGCTTATTGCTGCAGTGGTGCAGATGGATGGGGCATCAAGGTAAAGGAACAGGAGGATGGTAAACTTATGTTCTTATATTTTCAGCACTGAGGATTGAACGTGGTAGTTCACTGATAAATGTAAACTATTGGTCAAGCTGAGGAACCAGAGGTGAAGCTCAGGGGCAGCTCTTGCGTCCCCACCAGTTGTTCTGGGATGTGGTGGCAACATTCCGGACAGGCCTGCCAGCCTCTCGGCCCAGCATGCAGTTCAGAGAATGCCGGCCAACCACTGCCCCTCAGGGCTCTGACTTTCTGGCCCAGCTTGCCATTCCCTCCGTCCCACTCACCAGTCTCTCTCTGACGCCAGCCCTTGCTTTATATGTCCCTGACGCCAGCCTTGTTTTATATGTTTTGAACTGTAATATATAGAATTATATATATATATATATATATATATATATATATATATATATATATATATATATATATATATATATATATATATAAGCTTTCTGCATTGTCAGTAGCATTAAATAATAATAATAATAATAATAATAATAATAATAAAATTGCCCTTGTTTATTTGCCCCTGATCAGTTAGGAGTACCCTGATGCTGACGGTCTGCCAAAACCATTTTTTTCTTTGTGTTTATACAAATAATACAGTCTCATATACAGTTTTTATAAAGAGATATTCTAAGATATAATCTTTTTTGGTAGCAACTCTTCTAATTATTTAAATGACACTGCACTCAAATCACATTGCTTGTGTGTGTATATATATATATATATATATATATATATATATACACACACGCACACACACACACAGACACACAGTGGTATGCATTTTGAACTGATAGCTGATTCTTCGCACCATCCATTGTTGATGTATCACATTTCCAACAAGGCTTTGAGCTAAGCTGAAGTCTTATCCATACTTCCTGCTCCACCTTGCCTCCAGCCACTCTTCTTCAACAATTTCCCTTATCAGAATTCACCTGTTCACCTGTTCACCTGTGTCAAAAAATGAGCTTTTATTTGAGCTGATTTTGAGGTGCGTGTAATCAGTTAGCAGCCAGAACAAGGCTTGTAATGAACCTCACCCCGTGCTGTCCATCTGCAGTAGCAATGAAAGTAATTTACTAACCTATGTTCCATAGTGAACATCAGTAAAGCATCACGTTATACATATGGAAAAGCAGACTAAACTACAGAAATGACGGCCACTAAGAGTGCTGCAGAAAGAGGTGACACATACCTTCCTTTTGACCTCGGATGGGTTCATTCCTTCCTTACAGAGGAAGAATTTACTCTCGAGCTCCCCCCACTGAGCTCACAGCAGCACAACACACACACACCACCTGCTCTATTCAGGGCTACAGCTGGCCAGGTGAGGCAGTTTAGCCCCTTTACCACTTCAAAACCCAGTCAGGAAATGCACCTCCCCTCCACACACACACACACACACAAACCGAATTATTAGCTCCACACCAGAGCACACAGGATAATCCCCTTCAGGCCGAGGCCAGCGGCAGACTGCAGTCATAAATCAGCAGAGCCTGGACTAGAACTTGACACTTCTTTGCTTTGTTTGAGCTGAACCTGGTTGGTTGTACGGATTGTGTTGCAAAGCTTGCTTATCTGAACGCCTCTGCCTCTGCGAGGGTAAACAGTATCAGTGCTGCATTAAATTAGCTAAGTGTGTCTTGGACGGTACCTTCAGGTGGGAAAGTCCTTTTAAACCCTTGTAGAGTCATGGTAAATCTGTCACTTTAAGAATCTTGCCCCACTGTCTTTGATTTCCATAACTGTCTAGATAGAATAATTTAACCCCTTAAAGCCAAAGGTACAACATCTGATAAAGACGTATTTGAGACGTATTTGGGATCTCTAGAACATCTGTGATAATTAAATAATTACTTATCCCAAATAATATATTATATAAAATTAATTATTAAATACTATAGAAATGACAACACTATTATATTAAAACATAATTAAATATAGTTATACATATATAAGAAATTAAATATTTGTTGTGATATGTTCGGTAATAATGTCAGGATGTATTATATATGATATAAAATAAATGTTATTTAGGCTAAATAATGTATGCAAATTATATATACCAAAATATGTCAATACAATATATTTTTCTTTCTAATAATTAGGCAAAGTAAAACAATAAAATAAAAAAGTAACAGTTTAGTATTACATAAATAAAGAATTTCCTGCAAATATGTGATGGCTCAGGCTTTTAAGGGTTATTATTGTATACTTAATTTTTTTTCTGGTGCTCTATCAAAAGTATTTGCCATGCATTTAAGACTTAAAGGGTTAATTGTGTTTTCATCATGACTGAAACATTGATACTGTTTCTAAATGTACAGAATGTGAAATTTGATGATTTTCATGTAATACATGAGAACAAAAAAAAGAAAAAGAAAAGAAGAGAAAAACTGTTGCGAGTGATAACGTCCAGATGAATATGATACGTAATAAATGTCATATATGCAAAATGTTATTAATTTTTTTCTTTCAGATAATTGGTCAGAAAGTCGAAAAAACAACAACAAAAAAGTTTTAAAGAAATAGAACTTTCTGCCATTATTTGATGGTTTGAACCTTAAATGGTTAATATTGTATACTAACTGTTTGTGGTGGTCTACCATAAATATTTGCCAGGCATTTAAGACTTGATGGCTTAATTGTGTTTTCATCATGACTGAAACATTGATGCTGTTTCTAACTGTACAGAATGTGAAATTTGATGATTTTCATGTAATAGATGAGATATGTAATAAATGTCATATATGTGAAATGTTATTACAGGTTTTTTTTTTCTTTCAGATAATTGGTCAGAAAGTCAAAAAAAAAAAGAAACAGGTTTTAAAGAAATAGAACT
The DNA here is from genome assembly GCF_030463535.1 of Salminus brasiliensis. Classification (NCBI taxonomy): domain Eukaryota; kingdom Metazoa; phylum Chordata; class Actinopteri; order Characiformes; family Bryconidae; genus Salminus; species Salminus brasiliensis. The sequence continues at coordinate 43,949,890 of NC_132881.1, forward strand.
TTCTGAAATTATTTGATGGTTTGAACCTTACATGGTTAATATTGCATACTAACTGTTTGTGGTGGTCTACCATAAATATTTGCCAGGCATTTAAGACTTGATTGGATGTATGAGGAAATGAAGCGTTTTCATCATGATTGGTCACAGTGTTTAAATATCATACATTGATGCTGTTTCTAAATGTACAGAATGTTAAATTTGATGATTTTCAAGTAATAGACTAGGACAAAAAAATCAAGGGAAAAGCTGTTGTGAGTGATAACGTCCGGATGTATCATATATGATGAATAATAAATGTTATATATACATATAAATGTTATTACATTTTCCTTTTTACGTTTTCGTCCACATCCTCTCACTGTAATTTGAAGAATTGCAAAGAACAGTGTCCAGCCATGACATACAGAGACATTAATTTCTAGTGGGGTCATCAGAGGTATGTGCATCATTAACATAGTCCACAGCTTTATATATAAATCCTACACAAGCGAATGGATAATCTTCCCTCTGTCTGCTGGAGCACACAAAGACCCTTCCTAACCATCTATAGATGTGTGTCCTGGCTTTGAACCTGCACAGCTATTCACAGACCAACCAACTGTTCAACTCCTCCCTATAAAATAAAGCGCTCGGCCTAATTACAAGCTTCATTTGTCTTTGTTGGGTAAACCCATCACCACAGGGGGAATGGCTCGGTGATTTGCAAATGCTGCCTGTCATTAAATGTGAAATATTTATGAGACACACCAGCCCCCCTCAGAAACCTGGAAATGGTTCATCCGACACTGATTGGAAAGCACATTAAAAAGACCCTTATTGAAAGGTAAACATCCAGGTGATGCTCTCCCAGGCCATGGCTGATCATTCTGTTCTAGGACATGTCCTTGTAAACAGCAGACGCTCTTCTGGGTTTATCTGTCCAGCCCACCAGTTAGGACCAAACCAGGTGGGATAAATGAGGGGTTTCTCTGCCTTTTTCCTGGAACACTCACTTTTCGGCCAGATGAGCATTTAGCTTTTCATTAGTGTTCACAGGTCAGGTTTAGTGAGGCTGCAGTTTATGTCAAACTATTCTCATTTTATAATAAATATTTCTAAATAAATTATTTTTTTACACAGTTAGTCAGGCCCAATGGATACAAATATTGATCTTGCTTTGATCTTTTATTTATTATTATGATTAATACATTTTTTGTTGTTTGGACTTTTTTTACTATTATTACTAGTATTTCTATTAACCTTTTACTCTAAATTATTGCTGTATTTTTCTTTTCTTGTGCTATTTTACAACACTCACTGACTTTATTTTGTTACAAACTCCTGTACAACTTCTCACTCATGAAATAACCTAATCAACCAGTCATGTGGCAGCAGTACAGAGCCTAAAGTGCATCTAAGATTGCTCAACACGTCCAACTTTGAGGCGGATGGGCTACACCAGCAGAAAATCACATAGGGTTCCATTTCTGTAAGCCAAGACCAGAAAGCTGAGGCTGCAGTGGGCACAGGCTCGCCACAACTGGACAGTTGAAGGACAAACGTAGCCTGGTCTAATGAATCTGCCGAGGCACACAGATGGTAGGGTCAGAATTCTGTGCCAGTGGCATGAATCCATGGACCTGACCTGGCTTGGGTCAGCATTGGGACCTGGCTTGTCACAGACTGGTGACAGTGGTGTAATAGTGTGGGGAATTTCAGGCCATGTAGAAATACAGGAAATTGTAACAGGTTCACAGACTTTCTTGCAGCACTGTAGGTTCTTCTATGGCATTCCCCAGAAGAGCCCGTCGTAGCACTTTTCTGAGTTCATGCAGTCTAGTTTTTGATCGTACTCTTAACAATAAAGGTGCTTCAAAGGTTTGGTTTTTTTTTTAGCGATCTCATAAAATAACCACTTTGGGTTTCATGAAGAATCAAGTTTGTGAGTGTGTGTGAAAAGTGTGAAGAAGCTTAAAATTGCCCTTAAACCAAAAGCAAATTCTTTAGACTTTTAAAAGCTTCTTTTTTATATATTTTTCTTTTTTTTTATATTTAAAACAAAAGTTTCGGGGTATTTGATATGGTTAGCACTTTATTTTATGATAGGAAAATTAAGTCAGTAAGTACTAGTACTAGTGATACCATAAAATAACCACTTTTGCTTCCATAAAGAAGCAAGTTTGTGAAATAGATGTGTGAGTAACCCTTAACACTCAGTAATAACAGGGACTTCTGTACAAACTGGTGGGGCTTTTCTCTGGCAATAGAAATTCGTAATATCATTTTTGGCCCATCGGTGAACCATAGTCTGTTTAGACCATCTTAGAAGTTCTTCAGACCTTTAGAAGCTTCTTCACACTTACACAAAATATATAATGCAGAAAAAATCTAGGTTTTATTATGATCCAGTACACCTGTCTGGAAGTACTTTATCAAGGACTCTCCTTCAATTTGCCACCCATCTTATTTACTTATTGATACTGAGTTAGTATCAATCAAACCTTTGGTAAATATGCAGCAGATAATTCTGCTTTCCTGATGAATTTTGAAAGTTTGAAATTTGATTAACAAGCCAGGACTGATGCCATGCACACTACATGTCCTCTCTAGAAAGTCGCCCAGGTGCTCGCTCAGTCTCTTGTCACTTCGAGACTTGACTACTGCAGCTCTCTTCTGGCTGGTCTACCTCTGCGCACCATCAGACCCCTGCCACTCATCCAGAATGCAGCGGCACGGGTCGTATTCAACGTTCCTAAATTCAGCCATGTCTCTCCACTGCTGCGTTCTCTCTTCCTGTAGCTGCTGCCCTCATCAGATTCAGAACCCTGACTCTGGCCTACAAAGCCCAGAACCGACCAGCCCCTCCATACTTGATGGCAATGGTCAAAAGCCGATCCGCACCAAGAGCCCTTCCAGCTTCAAGTACGGCTCGGCTCGACCCGCCATCCCTCAAAATCCACAGAAGACGAGCGTCCAGACTTATTTCTGTCCTGCACCCCAAGTGGTGGAACGAACTTCTCCTGGGTGTCCGAACAGCAGAGTCCAACGCTCGCTGTCTTCAAACCTAGACTGAAGACCCTCCTCTTCTGAGAGGACTTGGGTGAATAGCAGAGTGATCTCCTTACTGACTTGTGTTTAGTAGTGTCTAAGATTAGAGGATCTTTAAATTATTAGTCTATTTAAACTGGCTGAGGTTTTTCTTGGGTAAATCGTAAAGTACTTTTGTAAGTCGTTCTAGAGAAGAGCATCTGCTAAATGTCTTAAATGTAAAGGTAAATGCTCCTCTAATCTTAATAATTTTCAGCCCATCGGTGGACCATAGTCTGTTTAGACCATCTTAGAAATTCTTCAGACCTTTAGAAGCTTCTTCACACTTACACAAAATATATAATGCAGAAAAAATCTAGGTTTTTAAATTTCCTAAACACAATTATCCATGAATGAAACCGTCAGAAATAAGCATGTGAACGTGAACCCAAGCCACATTTCAGAAGAACACAGTGCTTCTCAGGACAAGCCTGGAACCTACAGCCAAATCAATAATGCTCCAGCAGGAGGTAAACATGGGGCTCACAGTTTATGTAGGCGTGTGCTGTATTTCACAGTGAGAGGTGATAGTATATGGGCTGGTATAAAATGAGATATCGGGCCAGGCTGAGGTATGGGGTTACACGGGTGCTGTGTATTCGTGATTATAAATAACTGTGATTAAGTGATGTGTTTAACAGGCTTGTTCCACACGCTCTTGTGAACAGATAGCATTGAAACACTTTTCTGGAAGTTTTGTTCTTGTCAAATTTGATTAGATGTCTTCTCAGTGGGTGGGCTGGCTCAACGTCTAGACCTGCTGTAATAAGAACCTTTCATGACTTTCTGTAAGAACGAATTTCTGGTTTAGAAGAATTGGAAGGAAGAACTTAACTTTAGCTCTACTTCTCAAAAGCCCCTTTAATGTTCATGCAAAAATGCAAAACCACACATTCAGACACATGTGCTCACATGCAAGCACACACACACACACACACATAGTGAGCTGAGGGGAACACTCAACCTCTGCTTCCTCCAGAGTGGCGCCACAGGGGGTATTAGCAGCCCTGCCTGTGGGCCCTGTGTATCATGGCTGACAGATGAAAGCAGAGAGTGTGTTCCTTCACAAAGACTGAACTGTGGCCAGAGCTTGACCCATCACCGGACCTAGCCTGCCGTAGCTAGCCTGCTAGCTTTACCTGGATTGTGTTTCAGGCATTGCAAATTAAAATCATTGTCCATCTGGACCTTGCGCCCTCACTGGCACAAGGCAGATTTAGTTATCCAGGGTGAGATAACACAGATTTAGGATATTTATTATGGCTGGTGCTTTATTTTATCCATCCCATACTTTGGGTATGAGCTGGGGTGGTGGTCATTCAACATGCTAAACTTTCTAACTCTCTTGTCTTGAAATGCAATCAAATCCTCACAGCAATGCTCCTCCAAAATCTAGTAGAAAGTCTTCTTCCCTGGACAGTAGAGACAGTTACTCCAAAAAAGGATACACTCTTTTTTAATACCCTTGATTTCAGAAGAAACAAAGAATGTGCAGGTGTCCCAATACTTTTGTCCATTGAACATACATGGAATAGTAAATAATAGGGCCCCTATAATAGAGGACTTTTAGATAACCAACTGTGCCTGAATTATATAGTATAGCTGTTCAGGTCAGGGGTGTGAGTAACTCTGTTAGTTTTAGTAAGAAGATAAATATTGTGAAGATAAAATGTGGCTGAAAGTGGCTGAACTCTGAAGTTAAAAAGTTACTGAGAACATGGATTCTACATTTATTTTGCGCCTGAGATTAAGATTAAGCACATGTTATCGCCGTTGCACAGCAGCACAATGAAATTCAACCTCCAACCAGCCATTTCACCCATCCATGGCAGCGAACACACTCACAAACTCACAATAATGAACACAGCAGTGAGAACAGGGCCAGTTCAGCACTTCAGCAACAGGTGCTGCTTTTATTGATCAAACCAGTGGCCTTCTGGAGCCCAAGCCTACTTCTCTAACCTTTAGGCCACAAGTTAGGCCCATCTTTGCCAACATACAGTTTAATCATGTTACTAAAGTAATGTTAGGAGTCTTGCTTAATGATTCTTATTGGTATAGTATAGGTGTGTTTGTCTGGGTGCGGAATCAAACTCTGGTTGGCCTGACATAGACCCACCACACAAACCAACCACAAGATCTTTCCCTCCTGTCATCTTGTCCCAAAATTAAGGGCCTGATCAGCCTTCCAGAACAAGGTACCTTTTAAAAATAAAGGATTATTTGAAAGATGCCATGGAAGAAGGCCATGGAAGGCTCAGTTTTGGGTCAAGATGAAATGAGGGTAGATTTTGTGGTTGGTTAGGTGTAGTTGGTAACTCCACAGCTCTGCATCTGGCAGTCATCTTGACCCAAAACAGAGCCTTCCAGAACAAAGTACATTCCTAAAAAGGTACTCCTAAAGGTACTACAAAGGGTTGTTTGAGAGATACTACAGAATGAAAACCTTTGGTTCCATTCAGTTTACCATTTACATAAAGGTTCTTTATCAATTTCCAAGGTTCTCCACACTCACAGCTCTTTTACATAAATTGTAACCTTTCTGGAGCCAAAAATGGTTCTTCCATGGCATCGCTCAAATAACCCTTGTTCTGCAAGGCCCTTAATTTTGGGATGACAGGAGGGAATTTGTGGTTGGTTAGGTGTAGTTGGGAACTCCACAGCTCTGCATCTGGCAAACTGGGGTTGGATGGACATTTACACTGCCCGCCCTTCACACAGATTGTTCTCCCTCCTGCCATCAGGAAGAAGGTACCGCAGCATCCGGTCCAACACGACCAGACTCGTGGCTTCTTCCCCCAGACCATCAGACTTCTCAACTCCAGAGACTGAAATGATGGTTTTTCTGTTACATGCACACTCAATAAAAACCCACTTGACTTGACTTGACTTGGATTATTCACCTGGACAAACATACCACGTTCTACCAATGAGAATTTAGGGTTCTACTGAGGTCGCCATTTATTTACACACTACATGGACCCTAATAGTCTATTAAACTGTGCTCCTCTAATCTTAATCTGGACTAATTGTGGAAACCTGTGGTGTTTTGCCATTGCTCCACAGCATACGCTTACTTCTACTCTAGTGATTCATCTGAAGGAACAGCACTTGAGTGATATTTTTCAGTACTCTTCCCTCCACTGGTTGTAAGAGGTGTCTGGATCTGCTGAAAAGCTGGTGATGAGGCTCTCTCATCGGCAATGTCAATTTCTTGGGCAACTGAAGAGGGATGAGGAGCTTCAGGCAGCACTGGAGTCTCCACCTGCACAGGTGAGCTCCTAACATGCTGTCACCAACAACAGAAAAATCCCCAGAGCCTGAGCCAGCCCTCACAAGGGTCTGATGACATGAGGGCCAGCCCAAGTGTGCTTGATTGAGTGCTGACAGGGCTGGGTGGCAGCATTGTGCAGTCAGGTGTTTAGTATAGTGCCTATATTTCCTCAGCCAAATCTGGGATATCTGGACTCACATAGAGAATGCATAGCTACCTGGTCACTCTAGTGAACGTATAATCCCAATTACAGTGTGAGCGAACTTAGTGCTGCAGAGTTTAGGGAGTCAGTATAATCTACAGTAACCCACACAGATCTCATAGGATGGGTGATAGGATTCCACAGGCAGTCGTCCAGCAATTCAAATGAAATGTACCCATATTGAAACACTCAGCTGGAAATTCATAACCATAATCTCACCTCAGCAATTATTTTACTTTGGCATTTTCAGGCATCTCACATCTCCCAGAAAATCTGGGAGTCTCCCATATGTTGATACTGGCTCCCTGACACCAATGAATTATATATAATATCCTGGAAATCTGGAAATATTTCCTGTGGTGGTTAAATGATGGCAAAAGTCATGCTGAGGTGAGTTTGAAAGCTGTCATTCTTTCATTAGTATTGCTAACTAGCTGTCTAACTAGTTTCTAAAGCCCTGATTAAAGTAGAATAAGAAAACGTAGAAAATATTAAAGTAGAAAATAGAATAAAGACAGATTCTATTAATAATATATTATAATATAATATAATATAGTTTCAGTAAATGTTTAAATACTAATACTAAACTTGGGTGTTAAGTAAAGCCTTCAGCATTTTAACCCCTTAACGCACCAAGGCTTATTCCACACTAAGGTGTATTACTTCTGTACAAACTGATAGGGCTTTTCTCTGGTAATAGAAGTCTGTACTAGCGCCTTTGGCCTGGTGGCGGACCCTAGGCTGTTTAAGGGGTTAAATAGAAAACACAAAGAAGAAATATGATAAAACACTCCTCAAAAATCTCCAAACTGTACTCGGCAGACCTCTCCTGAGCATGGTTTAATTATTCGAATGAATGTGCGCGACTGACAGACTTCTACTACTGGCAAACTGGAGAGCCTTCCAGTCAGCCAGTTCTGATTTCTGTAAGTTACCAGCCCATATATAGATAGAAGCTCGAGCCGGGGGGGCTAGCAGACTCCCCACATGCCCCGTCATTCTTCCCGTTCAACATGACCAATGACCAAGCATCAGTTTGAGGGGTGTAAGGCCCTCAGCATTGGGCTGTTATCTCTGGAGCTCCAGCCACTACTTTTGGAATGAGTTGGAGAAGCAGAGCTAATCATCCAGCATCAGTATGTGGCCTAGCTAATGCTTTCGGAGGGCTGAATTCAATCAAACTAGTGTAAAAAACGTCAGCTGCATCTTGAGACAGCTTGTCCTAGCACTGCTTTGTACACTGATAAATGTGCCTGTGAAGATGTGAAGAACTCACCGTTGTGTGAAACGAGAAGACGAGGATTAGGCTGGGCTTAAGGCAGGTCGTCAAGGCAGATCTCGGTGAAACTGCCACAAGAACCATAGCCTATCATAAGGAAAGCAAAGAAATCAGGAGCATGGCAGTCAGTGAAGTGATCTTCTCTTCAGATTTCAGGCCTGAAATGCTATTAGGTGTTTACACAGATCATGCGACTGGCAAGAAGTCTGCTTAACAATTACGGGGATTAAGACAGGATCTTATAACAGGGTGGTAACAGCCTAGTAATTTACTCAAAATAGCCCCCTTTCCACTCACTGTGCCCTCCGTTTGCTCGTGCCCGGTTGTTGTTGTTGTTTTCATTCAGTGCCTCATCCAGAGATTCCACTGAGGTCTTATTAGAGATGGCTGGCTCTCCATCATTCAGATCCACAACAGTCAGCTCGCCTGGTTTCTCAGCTAGTGGCATAGTGGCCTGGCTATCAGCTGATCCGTCCTTTTCCTGCTGATCGGCTTCAGTTGGGGCTGTAGATGAGATTAGATTTACATCATATAAGGAAAAAAATGTAATGAATACACCCTGCATTCATGCAAATGAGTAACATCAGAATTGTAACATTATTAACAGTGCTTACATTGTGATTTACACTTATATGCTAAATGGACAAAAGTATTGGGACACCTGCTCGTTCATTGTTTCTTCTGAAGTCAAAGGGATTAAAAAGATTGTATCCTGCTTTTGTTGGAGTAACTGTCTCTACTGTTCAGGGAAGAAGGTTTTCTACTAGATTTTGGAGGAGCATTGCTGTGAGGAATTGATGGCATCCAGCTACTAGAGAGACTACTTTGTGAGGTCAGGATGTTGAACGATAATCACCACCATAGCTCATCCTTAATCCCAAAAGTACTGGATGGAGCACCGTCCATCATTCCAGAGAACCCAGTTTTTCCACTGCTCCACAGCTCAATGCTTGGGGGGGGTTAAGCCCTCTAGACCATGTCTGGCAGTCGGTAGCATGGTGCCAATAGGTTCATGTTTATCTGCTCCAGAGAGTCCTAGTGTACTGGCAATAGCTGTACTGTATTGGGACCAAACAAGCAACCAAACAAGTGTGTCTGTGTGTGTGTGCATTTGTACGTCTGTGTCAGCAATGGGTGCAAGTTAAAGTAGCTGAATGCATTCAGTAGAAGAGATGTCCACAAACTTTTGGACATATAATGTAGGAACTAGGTAAGAGTGAGAGAAAGAGCTACCTTAAAGGTAAAGGTATTGTTTAAGGTAACAGGTAAAGGTGATGTTCATTTAGGTGATGATTAAAGTGCAAAGCTTCTTCAAACCTAATGGAAGAAGAAACCCAGCAATCATGCTTTCAGTTTCCACACAAAGGTAATTACCTCCCTCACCTCTTTCAAAATTGGGAATGCCTTCTGGGAACCTTTCACTGGATCCTATTTTTCACATCGTTCCACACCACCATGGGTGTACAGCAGCACCTCACAGCCCTGAAACTAACCCTCACTCCATAAAAACATCACATATAAACCATTACAGATGCTGTCATTCCACCAGACACCAGGGTTTTCTCCTCCCATGGCCATTCTGGCTTTCCAGCCCACTGCCACTTACTCACTTCCACCGTAATTGTTAACGTTACCACTGAAACAGCTAAAGAGAATGAAGTGTGTGATTAGTGACCACAGTGAATCCTGCAGGGAATCCTGCAGGAGAGGCAGCTGGTCCAGGTGGGAAAAGAGAGACACCCCGTTATTACACAGCACGCTATGACAGACAACAGCCTCCGAGTCATGACTCACGTTAACCACATCACTGCTTCTCAGTCATGAAACATGTGCATTCCAAGCCTTTCTCTGTTTTAGCATCGCTTTTCCACACTGTGAGCTTTCTGGCTCCTGATGTTCACACTCTAATCCACAGACGCGGCACCAAAAGAGCTGAGACGGCTGTTATTAGCTGCAGCATGACTTATAATTTGCTTTAGTGCTGACCGTCTGAGAAAGTCCTGCAGATGTTATGTGGACCCACTGGATAAGAATTAGGGAGAAAGCAGTGGGTCAGGCTATATCTAAAAGTAATGCAAGGAAGAAAACCCTGATCTAATAATTAATAATAGTTATCTTATAAAAAAATGTTCTTGGAAAAAATACAGAGACCACCCTACATTTTCAGTTTCTCTGGTTTTACTATTTATAGACTGTGTGTTTAAGGGAAATTCACATTTGCATTGTATTCCCAGTCTTGGTGACTATGCTGCGCTACACCAATAAGAGTCCTTGGGCCAGACTCCTAACACTACATTGGCCCACCTCTGTAATACGAGTAGCCTTGTAAGTCACTCTGGATAAGAGCGTCAGCTAAATGCCGTAAATGTAAATGTATTTCATAAACCCTGGACAACATTTTTTCTAAATTCCAAATAAAAAATATTAGATTGCTATTTAGAGCATTTATTTATTTGCAGAACTGACAACTGCTCAAAAACAACTGCTCAAATAATGCAAAGAAAATATTATATAAGGCAAAGCTGCACGTTTTTGTCATGGTACTATATACAGTGAAATGTGTCCTCTGCATTTTACCCATCTGTGGTAGTGAACACAGATACACACACTAGTGAACATGGGGCAGTGAGTACACACACACCCATAGCGGTGGGCAGCCAACTGCAGTGCCCGGGAAGCAGAGAGGGTAAAGAGCCTTGTTCAAGGGCCCAACAGTGGCAGCATGCCGAGCCCAGGCATCAAACCCACAACCCTGTCATCAATAGCCAGTAGCTCCAACCACTGAGCCACCACTGCCCCCTCATAATAATTATAATGTAAAGACGTTATTATTGAAATTTAAACACAGTACTAATATCTGAAGTTTGAGAGCATTCAGAAATCACTATGGTGAAATAACCTTGACTGCCAATCACAGCTCTCATGTCTCGGCAGGCTCTCCACTAGTCTTTCACACTGCTGTTGGGACTTTATACCATTCATAGTCTGCAGATTCAGCTAACTCAGCTTTGTTTGATTAAATGCCTGAAATAAAACAGCCGTGCAAATTTAAGAAAAACAAATGAAGTGGTCTCTTAAATATTTTTTTCAGAGCTGTAGGTTTCACTCATGAGTGAAATTCACTTTCAGTAGAATGAGAATCATGTCATTGACCAGGTTTCCTTTGAAACGATTTACAGCTGGAACATTAGTAAAAGATAATGCGTCTTCCCAGCAGCTCCTGATATGCACAAAAGGCCTGAAGACAATAAGAGCGTTGTTCAGTGGGTGTGGCATAAAAACCATGAAGGCTTTTGACGCCTTATTAGCTCTGTGTAGAGCAGTTTTGACAGCTCCTGCGAATGACCCCAGGGCAAAACGCTCTGGCATGTAGAGCAAAACACATGACATTTGTTTCCACTATTTTGTCACTTATTCGAAAAATATGTTTCCATTATCATTACCACACCAGATGCTATTAGGTGAGTGCTAGATAGTATTAGGTGAGCACTAGGTGAGTGCCAGATGCTATTAGTTAAGCACCAGATAGTTTTAGCTTAGCACTAGATACTATTAGGTGAGCACTGAATAGTTTTAGGTGAGTACTAGACAGTACTAGATATGCATTGTATACTATTAGCTGGGCACTAGATAGTTTAACTTAAGCACTAGATACTATTAGGTGAGCACTAAATAGTATTAGGTGAGCACTAGACAGTACTAGATATGCATCGTATACTATTAGCTGAGCACTAAATAGTATAACTTAAGCGCTAGATACTGTTTGGTGAGCACTAAATAGTATTAGGTGAGCACTAGACAGTACTAGATATACATCGTATACTATTAGCTGCGCACTAGATAGTATAGCTTAAGTGCTAGATACTATTAAGTGAGCACCAAATAGTATTAGGTGAGTAAAAGATTTTTATTGGGCATTAGATAGTATTAGATGAATACCAATTAGTTTTAGGAGGGCACAAGATCTAAACACTAGATTCCATTAGGTGAGCACTAAATAGTATTAGGCAAGCCCCAGATAGTATTAGAAATGTATCAGATACTATTAGCTGTGCACTAGATAGTATTAGGTGGGCACCTAATACAAAAATTGTTTTTTATTTATTACAAAAAATGAGAAAAGAAATAATGCATTGCATGCAATTTATTGCTATTTCTCTTTTATTGACAAATCAAATGTGGTTGGTGTGACGCAGCAGATCAGAACACCACTACCGGCCAGTGAGCTACCATACCATGTGGGAGATTGGGGTTCGATTCCCGGTCTGGGTGACTATGCTGCACTACACCAATAAGAGTCCTTATAAATCCTGTCAGATTTTAGACAGCAGGCAGAAATCTTGCTTGTGATAGTGCCTTCATAGTGCAAGATAGTGCCCAGTCCCTTCTCTTCCTCCTACAAGTTTGTTCCTTCTCGTTATTCACTAAAACAAATGTACAAACACAAATCCATGTTCAAACCCTCTCATGATTCACCCCAACTAAACAGGATGAGGAGAAACTACTTAGATCAGGGCTTCTCAAAGCTTGTATCAGTCAGTTATAGCGCAGGGGAGAGTGCTTGTGCTCATTGCATGTGAGAGTGTACACCGAAGGTTATGACGATAGACAGCATGTCACCTCATTTTGACACATTGACCATACAGTGTTGAAACTGACAAGAGCCTCATTTCCTAACTTCCTCAATAGCAAGACAACTCTGAATTGTGTCATTTCCTGAGCATGAGATGGTGGTTTTGCCGAGTATGCGCTGTATCTCACCGGCGGATTACCAGAAACAATACGTTTGTGTGTAAAACGTTGATTTTGGTATACTTTTTCACACTTACTAGCTGACCAAACTCTGTCTGGTCTGTTTTTTTTCACACACATACGTACACATACTTCATAGAGCAAGCATACATTTGGCTTTCAATGTGTAAAATAATTAGGCTGCAGTCTTTAACCCCTTCAATGCAGACTTCCACCACCAAAGAATAGCCCCACCAGTTTTTACTGAGTAATACACCTTAGTGTGGCAGAAGCCTTGCTGTTAATACAGGGGTTAATACAGTATCCCATGGACAATGAATCACCACAACCATGTAAAGTAACATAACCGGCCTGAACCTCTGTTCACATCTCTGTGGTGGATAGATTTACATTCACAGGGACTAAAAACTATATACGGAGTATATCAACTGATCATACCGGGGCCCTGTCCCAATTCCCTATTACCCTATGCCCTGAGCCCCTCCTGAAAGTGCACTTTTATGAAGTCGTTGAATGCAGGTAAAAGGGGTGTGGTTGTTTGAGGGTTTTTTCTCCCTTTTTGTGATTGGTTTATGCGAGGAATGTCCCAGGATCACAGGGGAACATGGGTAAATCAATCACAGGGACACATCAAGTGCTTGTTAGCACACCTGGAGCAGAAAGGTTTAAGGGCCTTGCTCAAGGGCCCAGTCATGGCAACTTATTGAACCTGGGTATTGAACCCACAACCCTGTGATCCATGACTCAGCGCTCCATGATTTTCCATCCTAAAGCAGTAATCACATTTTTTTCACAAAATTTAGTCATATTGGCATAGTTGTCACTTTTTTGCAAAACATGAGGATGCAAGAGGGATCAGCACATATGAAAATGTAAGAAATTAGTCTTTTCTTAACACAAAAGCCAAAAAAAAAAAGGTACAAACCACATGCAGAGGTTTGCCACAGCTCATCAGCAGCCAAGATCTGTAAATCTGACATGGGGCAAGCGAAGTTTGCAAAATCTCACCTGCAATACTGCTTCTTACTGCATTCTACAAATTACACTGTAGACAATAGCTGATCTTAACAATAGCTGCAAAACCTTTGTTTTATTAAATGCTTTTTAGGTTTAGACAGGCCTGTCGCTCTGCAGTTTGTCTTGATCTTAGATCTCCACCTAGTGGAAGCCTTCTGCATTGCAACCATTTCCACAGCTGTTTTAGGCCCAGTTCTGTTTCTGTGTTGTATTCTTTTTAAATATCACTTCATTTATACACTATATATCCAAATGTTTGTGGACACCCCTTCTAATGAATGCATTCACAGCTACTTTCAGTTGCACCCATTGCTGACACAGATGTGCAAATGCACACACATAGCTTGTCTGGTCCCTGTAGTGAAGTACTGCCTGGAGCAGATAACCATTAACCTATTGACACCATGCTGCCTAAGGCCAGGTGTGGGCTAGAGGGGTATAAAGCAGTGGAACTTGGTTCTCTGGAATGATTGTGGCACTCCTTACAACTCTTTCAGGATAAGTTGGGGAGTTGGGGATGAGGTGGGTAGGTCATCATCCAACATCCTGACCTCACTAGCAACTCTTGTTGCTGAATGCAATCAACTCCTTACAGCAATACTCCTCCAAAATCTAGTAGAAGACCGTCGCTGGACAGAGAGACAGTTACTCCAACAGAAGCAGAAGGTTTTTTTTTTTTTTGATTTAATAAATTAGTCAAATTTTGTTACTCCCAATTAACCCACCCGTCCATAGCTCCCCATAGCACTAGCAATGCTCCTGACACTAGGACACATGCCTCCTTTAATGCATGCAAAGCCAGCCACTGCCTCTTTACAAACTGGCACAGATACAGCATCGCCAGGCAGCCAATGTGCTCAGAGGAAAGCGCCTGATCCAGTGTTAGCACCAGCTACACTGATGCCTGTGCCAGCCAACATCGCTTTTCAGAGGAATGAGGGAAGCAAGAGTGCAGCTAATTGTGCTCTCTCTGACTCTGGCTGCCTATGGCAAAGCAGCATGGCTCGGGATTCAAACTTGCGACCCCTGGGCCATAGTGGTAACAGATTGGACTGCTGAGCCAAGTTAAATTAGCTCAGTTAAATTTTGGGTAAGGTTCACATATCAATTCATCCCTATCAGAACTATATCATTAACTGTCTGAAAATCTTCACATGGGGTGAGGTTTCTTTAAACCTGTAAAAAAGCTCCATATTCACACATAATATTCTTATATGAATATGCTGCTTCATGGAACCCAAAGTGGTTCTTCTATGGCCTCACTTTAAGAACCTTCTTTTTTTAAACCATGTTGATTGATGGAAAGTCTGACATGGTACTGGCCTAACCACAACTGTGGGCTTGTAAATTAAGGGTGAGAACTGAGGTTTTGGGCAGGAAAAGGGCTGGAGCCATCTGGCTGATTTGTTATCTGCTCTTGATTGGGTGATAGGAGACTCTGCTGTTGTTGAGAAAAGCATAGAGTTGGTCCAGAAAGTAAAAATCTGCCCATGGAGTTTGTTAAAGAGATGCCTTGGCAGTTGAAACAAAATTCTTGGGTGGATTTTAACTGTCTGGAAACTTTCTGGACCTGACTTATCTTTAGAAAAGCAATATACCGCATGCTAAACCCCACATGCTTAAAAATAAAGGTGTACAAAGGATTGATTGAGTGATGCTCATAGAGGAACCACCAGTGTGAAGAAGCTTCAAACTCTTAGAGAATCCTTTCATTAAATGTAGATTCTTTACACTCATGCATCTGCTTCTTAATGGAAGAACCTTCTGTAGCCGCTTCACTTTTTTTAAGAGTGTAGTGTTGTGTAAGTGGAAATTCTGACACAATACTGGTCACCACCACGATCATGGGCTTTTTTAAAGTTTCCACTATATAAGACCTCTCTCGGCCCATGTGCTTTAAGGACAACAGGTGGATGCAGATAACTGACATTTGATCTATTTTTAAAATGAAGAAATCTAGATGAGCTAACAAAGTGCAAAACCGACTTCCTTCTGGCTTTGCAGCTGAAGAGGAAGTAGAATAACGCATCTTTATCTGGAGCTGTAAGACCTTTTGCCATGCAAACAGTATCCGGTACTGTTCTTACGTGCTGAAACTCAGACAAATGTAGTGTAGAGGTCTATGCATCGAGATAAATGACATCTCCTCTTGACTCATCTCAGTCGGGTCTTAGCTGAGTGAGTGTAAGAGGTTTTCTTTTATTGCTCTCTTCCATTTTTCAGATGCATGTCAGTGGTCTTTCAGTGCAAAAAGAAGAACTCATGCTCTTCTCTTTTGTCTCCAGAACTCTGTCAATTTAAATGCTTATCTTGAGCTCCTTATTTGTCCTAAAGGCAGATTTAGGAGGAAGTATTAATACAATACTAAGATATGCTTCATGTCTCCAGAGATAAAAAAAAATAAAGGTTCATCTTAAGAAAGACAATTCTTTTAAGGTAGTCCTGTTCATGCCTGGCCCTGGAGACCTTCCCTCTAGGTCACAATAGTGGAACCCTGCTGCTATATTGAACCATCGTTTTTTAAATCAATATCATCTAAACATGCTCTATAGATTAAAAATAAATAGTTATTATTATTTATTTATTTTAATCTTGAACTCCTGAACCCTTTAAAAATCTTTATTTACTAAGCCTTTATTAAGTCTGCCAGGCATGCTTCCCAGCTCCTATACAACACTTAACAGACACCTGCGCTGACCAACATCACAATCAGAGTGATGTGGGGCGAAAGTGCCATCAACCCACCCAATGAGAGTGAATTGTGCCCTCTCCGTCTCCGACTGCTGATGGCAAACAGCATGACCCAGGATTTCAACCAGCGATCCTCGGATCATAGTGGAGCTGACCCATTTAAACAGTTCTATACACAACCACTGCATTTACCAAGGACCCTGTAAGTCCCCCTTTTTTAATGATGTACCACCCTGGAGAATTCAGGTCCAACACATTTGGCTCCAATACTGAGACACCCCTGAGTTTGGAGATGCACCTAGCATCATTATAACATCCATCAAGCTTAGCAACTTAGCAACACCGTAGAAATCATTAAGAATGCCTTAGCAACCACCTGGAATTCCATATCAACTGCCTAGCAACCACCTAGCAACACCCTAATCAACAGCATTGTTACCGTGTATCAGCACCACAGCAACCACCAAGCATCAATATAGCAAGCACTGAGCAACACAATAGAAACAGCTACCTAGCAACATCACATCAACCACCTAGCAACTTCCTAACACCCCATAGCAACCACATAACAAAATAGTTTCACATTGGGCAGCTTCAGTGGTTTTCTAGTGCAGTTTAAGGCTATTCTGTGTGGGAAGAAGAATTGTGTGTGGGTGAACTGAGTGGAAGATGTGGCTTAATTACATCCATAGCACAGACCTTTCTCTTCATCCTTTTTCTCCACACTATCTGCTGGTGAGGCAGTCTCACCTGACCCAGTAGTTTCAGCAGCAGTGAAGGTTTGCATGTCTGTGGACGCAGAAAAATAACTGTATATGAAGTACAGTGTCCACAGCTGAACATATTTACCGTGTGTGGGAATGTGTTCAATCACCTTTAGTTGAGCTGGCTTCAAACACTTCAGGCTCCACAGCACTGAGTGGAATATGAGCATCTTCACCTTTGCTATGTTGATCTAGAGAGAACCTCTGGAAGAGAAATTGATATAGGTAGATGTTGTTTGGTTGGAGCTGCAGGTTACATATTGAATATTCACAGCAGTATATTATTGTTTGACTGACAGATGATATAAACCAGTCATGTCAAAAAGCCAAGTTGACAATGAAAGTTTCAGAATATTTAAAATATGTTTCTTACCCTGGTTTTGTTCTGAACACAGTAGAAAGCAAGGCCTCCAATAAGACACAAGATGATGACGATGATGATGATGATAATATATGCTGAAGAACACCAAAATGAGAGAAAGCACAGTTCAGCTTCATGTCTACTACATGTTGTAATAATCAAAAAACCTGAACTTTTAACCCCTAATTTTTCTCCCCAGTTAAATTTAGTAGTGTCTCCAGTTTTCCCAGTAGTCAGAACTCTCTGGGAGGTTGAGGACTGACACATGCCTTTTCTGAGACATATGCAATCAGTCACCCCCCTCTTTTCAGTTGCCCCCAATGCAATGTTGCCAGGCAACCAACAAGATTGGATGACAAGTGTCGGGTACCCAGCTCTGATGCGTGAGAGATGTGGGGAATGATGTGGGGAGAAAGAGAGAGAGAGAGAGAGAGAGAGAGAGAGAGAGAGAGAGAGAGAGAGAGAGACATCCACCCACCCGAGGATCAAGGCCAATTGTGCTCTCTCAGGCCCCGGCTGCTGATGGCAGGCAGCATGGCCACTGTTTTAGTGGTCTAGAGACTGTTCTACTGATGAATAGTGTTCATGTATTCAATGAAGACTTACATGCACTGCTACTTTTGGATGTGTCCTTGTCTGTGAAAACAACATGTACATTATAAGTAAATGGTTGACATGAAGAACTGTGATGGGAAGTGTGATGACACTGTGTTCAGCAGATTCAGAACAGTAAAATGTGTTGTTGTCTGTTAGTCTCTAAGGGTGCTTTCACACATACGATTTGTTTGGTCCAGACCTTCTTCAGTTTGATCTGAACCAAATTAGCAGAACTAATTGATCTGAGTCTAAAGACCTTGACCTTGGTCAGGACCAAAATGTGGTCCAACCAAAAGACGTTTTTTCTCGGTGCAGATCAAACTAAAATCATGGTTGAGTTGTTTTGCAGTGTGAAAACACTTCTGGGATAATTCAGACTTTCAGATCAATTACAGGATATTAAGACAGTGTTATTTAATTAATTCCTATTCTTTTTTGTTCTCTTTATGAGAAAGTACATTGCACAAGCCTTCCCCTGCACATTCCTCTACTCACCACAATTTGTTGTTGCTAGTTTGCTTCTTTCTCTTGTTAATTGTGTAAACAAATAAATAAATATGTTTGATTTATTACTTAAGTTATAACCTCAAGTTGGATTAATGGGTTGAAAAAGGAGGGACGGTGTGCTCTCAGTTAGCCACAGAGTCACTGTGTTCCAACTCTTTAAGGCCCAGTCAGGTCACATCATATATTTCCATTAATAATAAGGTATTAATAAGATATTAATAAGTAAAGTATTCATTAAAAAGGTTAATGTACAGTCTACGAAGTTAAGTACATTTACTGTCATAACACTTCAAAAGTACAATGAAACTCTAGCTTAGAAAGCCAGAGTCACAGAGCACAAGGTCAGCCATGCTACAGCACCACTGGAGTAGAGGGGTGAAGGGCCTTACAGTGGCAGCTTAGCTGTGTAGAACTCACAGCCTTGTGATCAATAACCCAATGGTCTATCCACTGAGCCACTACTGTCCCCGCACGTTATATCGGTTTATCAGTTTGGACTGTGTCATCAGAATATGATAACGTGGGATGAGACGGTAATCAGTCTCAGAGAACTCTGGACATGTGAACAAAGTAGAGATGGAATTTAAAGGATGTTAGATTGGGGGCTTCAGGCATGTACTTTTATATCATATCTGTTATACAGTATAAGTTCCTCAAGAATCTTATACTGTAGCACATGGCTCTGTTTTATTTTTGTTCTTGTCTCCGCCCTGGCCTCGCCCACCTTCAGTGTTCCCACCTGTGCCACAGTACCGTATTAAGTATTACTCTGGTTTCCTGAAGGTCTGCCCTGCTGTTATTTTGGTTTCATTGTTCATTATTCTGTATTCTTTTGTAATTTACTATGTAAATTTGGGTCTTTTTTCTTTGGTGTTGTTCTTTCCTGCCTCCTCAACTCAGTTGTTACAGCTGCTGATATAAATTATATAAAAACACAGTATAAGCCATAGCAGTGATTCTAGGAAACAGTGTAGGAAGGTAACCTAGACTCCTCCCTTTTTGAATTGGTTTAGTTGGTGCTATTCTCCTGTCATATCACATTATATTGCATTATACTCAATAACTTTAAGATAAGACCTTTTTTTGATTTGACCATGCACACTCATCTGGCGGTTGGTTGGGGGTATAGCAACTCACTGTTTGGAGCTGTTAATTTACTACATACCTGGTTTTCCTCCCGTCGGTGTGCTTTTGATTATGGGGCCTTGGGTGGGTTTTGGTGTTGAATATGTTGTTAAAGATCCATCTGTTGGAAAGTCAGGATTAAATTATACATACTAATTCATGCATTTATCTGATCAGCCAGTCGGTGGCAGCAGCGCAAGTCTGGTTCCACTTCTGTCAGCCAAGAACAGAAAGCTGAGGCTGCAGTGAGCACAGACTCATTAAAACAGGGCAGTCAAAGACATTAACAGGCAACATTGACAGGGTCCTGATTATTTTGACATACTGTATATGCCATACTGTATATGTCATAGCAATAATTTTAGGGAACAGTGCAAGAAGTCAACCTAGACTCCTTCCTGAATTATATTTCACATAACAGCCAGGACATTAAGGTTTAACTAAGGTGCATTATTTAGTAACTACAGGGACTGGTTGGGCTATTCTTTAGTAATAGAATAATAGAAGACGGACCATAGGTATTTTAAGAGGGTAATTGAGAGTTTTACTGTATGATACTGTACTGTTTTACTGTATGATCATTTCTTGATTTGCCCTTGTCCATTAATCTGGTGCTTTGGCCAAAATCCATATAAAACAACAGCAGATTGCCAGTATAGTAACACACTGTATCCTCCTTTCCCCTCTTTTTACCACTAGTAATAGTGATAGTAGTTGTGTTTGTGCTAAATGTCAGCTAATAAAAGTGGACTAGCTTCAGGTGCATATCCTGTTTTTCTTTTGTTTTTTTTAAAGACACAGATAAAAATTCACTGATAGCCCAGAATCCATCAGGGTTCAAGCCCTCACAGTGAGGCGAATGAGTGACGTCCTGTTGGCATAGCCGGAAAGCTAAGGCTAATGCTAGCACTAAGGTCAAATCTAGCCTAACAGAACACAACCCCCCCCCCCCATTCAAAAGAGTTGTTAATAAAACAGTAAGTGATCAGATATTAGATGTTTTTGCTCACTGAAACATGGATTAGACTTGGATGAGACCTGATCAATATTTGACACTAAATAAAGCCAGGTTCTAACATATTTTCAATGATATTAATCAGAATTACTGTGAGAACTTCTTTTGAGAGTCTTACCATGAACATATCCACTCCAGACACAAATAAGAACACATTGTCAATAATAAATATTTACAGGCCTACAGGGCCCTACTAGATTTTTCTTTAAAGAATTGTGAATATGCCACAGGCTTAGCAGGGTGCAGCGACAAAGTAATAATTGTAGGAAATTTTAACATTCATTTTGAAAAGTCCCATTAAAAGATGGGATGAAAGATCCATTAGCGAAACCATTTACCTCAATCTTAGACTCTGTCGGAGTAACCCAACTGGGTCTACATGGTACTGTAATTATGCTTAGGATTTAGTTTTGACCCTGAGTTTTAGCAATAATAGTTAAAATACTATTGAGCTCTGAGGGGAAAAAAAAAAAAAAAAAAAAAAAAAAAAAATATATATATATATATATATATATATATATATATATATTTATTTATTTATTTTTTTTTTTTTTTTTTTTTTTTTTTCTCAGAGCTCAATAGTCTTTGCCATTATCTAATTTCTTAGAAATCGTACATCCCCTTGCTATTGTCTAAAGCACTCAATAATGCCACTGGCAGCCCTACAAATTATTAAAAACCTTCCAGACTTATCAATCTAATGGAGCTTGACAGATTAACAGCCAAGAAAATACCTTGGACAATATGGCACCACCTTAATGTAACATGACAAGGCAAAATAACATAATTACACCATGGTACAGCAAACAAACTTGTACCTTAAAACTAATGGCATAGAAATTAGAGCAGAAAAGGCAATTGACCAAGCTGAAGGTATTCCACTTATTGAGTATAAAAGGGACTTGGTGTGGCTATTATAGAGCAAAACTGAAAGTTCACTTCCACAGACAGAATAAAAAGAAAATGATCTCCTTGGCAAATTGAACAACGTGTACACTTGATGTAATTCCTTCCTTCCTCAAAAACTACTAAAAGAAGTACCCTCAGTTATAATCAGACCTCTTTTAACAATAGTAAATATGTTCCTTAATATAGGGCATGTACGCAAAGCTCTTAAATTAGCATTAAATAAACCTTTGACCAAAAAACCAAATCTTTGTTACGGTATGAGGAGCTTGGAGGCGGAGGCAGACGTAAGCACAGGTATTTATTAAAACAAGGAAAACAAAACAAAGCCAACAGACTACAAAAGGAACATGACTGGGAAAATAATCCAAATACTAAAACTAACAAACAAAACAAACAGAAACAGAACAAACAAACCAAAACCAACCCATCAAAACAAACAGGGTACAAAGGAAACAAACACTGAAACTTAACTAAAGACACAAACAAACAGGCCAAACTAACATACCACAAACTGCCATGGAAACATATGTTTTAACATGCACATGAAGAAAAGAAAGGCTGAAATAAAAGGGGGGACACACAAGAAACACCTAGGACTAACAAGGAGGTGTGGTTAGAGAGGAGGCATAGGTGGGGACACTAATGAACAGGCAGGGCTTGAACTGACAAGAAACGAACAGAGCCATGTGCTTGGGAGCAAATGGGTATGCAAAACAGAGGCAAACATGACAGAACAGGGGCAAGCATGACAATCTTAATCCTAGAGGTCAAATTACAGACCCATTTCTAACCTAACTTTTATATACAAGATCTTAGAAAAAGCTGTGGCCCAACAACTTTACCTATACCCGCATAAAAACCATATATATATGAGGAATTCCAATCTGGATTCAGACCCTATCGTAGCAGGGCTGTGTATCTTTATTAGTACTATTGGACCTCAGTGCAACTTTTGATACAATGGGCCACACTATCCTTCTAGAAAGGTTAGACAACATGGTTGGAATAACAGGAACTGCCCTATCATGGTTTATATTGTATTTAACTAAACATAATCAGTTTGTACAGGTAAAGGATTTATCTTCAAATTATACAAAAGTGATAAGGGGAATTCCACAAGGCTCAATTTTAGGACCGTTATTATTTACATTATACCTGGTGCCACTGAGCACAGTTATAAGCATGGTGTTAAGTTCCATTGTTGTACAGATGATACAGAACTCTATATATCAGTCAAACCTAATAATAAGAAAATCGAAAAAGATGTGAAATGCTGAATGTCACATAACTTCCTCCTGCTTCCTCCAGTGACAAAACAAAGGTTCAGAAGCCACAAGAAATAAACTATCAGACTTAATGTTAAACTTGGCTGACTTTTCTGTAAGTCCTGTAAGGACAGGTTTTCACCATCTTTGGAACATTGTCAAATTAAAAATGCCTCATCTCTACAGGATGCAGAACAATTAGTAAAGCACTATTGTCAGTATGTTCCAGGTTCCTTCCTAAAGCTAGAAAATGTGACCATATCAGTTCAGTTCTGTCAGCACCGCATTGGCTTCCAGTACAAATCTGTATGGATTATCAAATTCTTCTATTGGCCTTACGAAGCCCTACACAGCCTCACCCCTGAGTACCGGCAAGATCTCATTTCCTGTTTGAAGCATCACAACTCAGGGATCTCAGGGTTCTGGCTACTTATTAGTTCCCAACATTCAGAAAGCCTTAACAGGGGGAAGGGCCTTTTCTTATAAAGCCCCCAACTCTGAAATAACCTTCTAGATAAAGTTTGAGTATCAATCTTTGCCCTCAAGCCTAGGCTGAAAACTCATTTGTTTGTTTTTGGTAATTAATGTTTTGTTTCCTTTAGATAAAGGTTGCAGATTCAGAGGTTCATGGACACAGGGAATTGTGGTAACTGAGATCCTGGAGCTGTCCACATTGCTTGCACGCAATGACTGAGGTTTGTGAACAGTGGAGTGAATGGATATCAGTGTTTCAGGGTGCTCCCATGTCTGTGTTACCTTCTGTCTCTCTTCTTTTAATTAGGCTGTTATAGTCAGACCCGCCGGAGTCATCAGACACACTCTGAACTAATTCTATCTCTTTAGCTTCTCAGAGTTATTAGCTGCTTTTTCTCCAGCCTAACCTGATGGAAGACTGACTGCTGGGCTCCCCTGCACCTGCATCAGACCAGCTGCCCACCCTCCTGCCTAAGGACCTCACTGGGCTCTCAACTATTTGCTACTATCATTACTATCACCACCATTAACCATCATTACTCTCCTTATTCTTACCATCTATACTATGATTAGATTACTTATATTAGATTATAATTCATTCAGGGCACCTGAGCAGAAGAACAGTCTTGGTGGTACGGTGACTTTTATCAATAATTTATAAATAGTTCTGATCAGAGAAGGATGGGTCGGGTCCCCCTTGTGAGTCTTGGTTTATCCAAAAACCAAGGATTTTTTTATGACCACTGTAGCCTTTGGCTGATCACTGGAGGTCTTAGGTCCCTTTTATGGCCCTTGTTGATTACTGATTCTGTCAAGCTGCTTTGTGACAACGGCAGTTGTAAAAACACTATATACATCATTTTGATTTGATTTGACTCTTTGTCCCTCATGTCATACAAAAATGGTATCAGTGACCACATACCTGCTTCTGCTTCTTTAGTTGTTGTTTTGTTCATGGTGCCTTGGGTGGTAGTTGTAGTTGGAAGCCATGTTGAAGACTTTATGTCATTTTCTGGCTCAGGAGTGGAGCCATCTGTTGGAAAATCAGGGTCAAAGTACACTTACTGATTCATGCAATTATCAGCCAGTCATGTGGCAGCATTCTGACTCGGGTTCCACTTCTATCAGGCAAGGACAGAAAGCTGAGGCTGCAGTGGGCACAGGCTCACAAACACTGGACAGTGTGGTCTGATGAGATGTAATCTAGTCTGACTTCCTGAGGTAGCACACATCATGGGTTAGAATGTGGCACCATGGACCCAACCTGCCTCCATTACACAACTATATGCAATGCTGAAGAATTCTGAGGTTGTCGTCCTTCTTCATTATTCCTTCCACTTTGTGCAATATACCAGCTATACTGGTACACTTGATATAGTGTACTTAGGATTGAATGCCTCACCTTTAGTCCCCCCAAACAGACTAGTTATTCCTCTCATCTCCCAATGAAGTTGTACTATGTGTGATCTCAGAATCTGCAGTTGTTTTGTAATGGCTCCAAGAGACATTTCATGGTACCGCTACCAGCTGTAGTCAAGTAGTTAAGAGTCCTCGGCCTTGGCAAGTTAAAAGATTTATAATTGATCATTTTGTAATCCTCAGCTCAATCGGCACCATTAATAATCTAAGTAGGTATAAGATAAGATAATATAATATAATAATAATCCTTTATTAGTCCCACAATGGGGAAATTATCAGTGTCACAGCAGAAAGGGATAGCAAGACAGTCAGTTACAAAAAACGTAGATAAATAATTTACACTTTATATACAATATAAATAAGAATTAAAAAGACAATAACAATATTATTTACAGGTAATTGCAAATGACTCTTAATTGCACATGTGGGGGGTGGTATTGCACATAGTATATGGTTATGTTTTATTTTGTATGTATATCTTATATATATAATCATAAAATATTGTCTAAAATACCATGTCATTAGAAATAAATATGTTATGACATATAACATCTTGTAATTATGGAAAAATAGTATCACCATCGACGAGAGGAGACTTTTTGAGTTTGAGTGTCACTAAAAATCAGAATTTTTAAAAAGGTTTTCCTCATAATTATGAGAAATAAATTGTATAATATATTATGTCATATGATTTTCTCAATATGACATAGGACATATTAGGCAGATCATGACAAACACGAATATCACTTCTAACCTGCTGAATGCTCAGTGCCTGCTGCCAGACCCAGACTTACATTCCTCGCTGTAGTTATGAAGTAAGACACATTGTTTTCTATGTAATTACAGAATAATAAGCCTTATCATGTGAAAAGCCTGGGAATAGAAGCGGTTAACTGTAACTGTCATATGGATTTTCTTACCTTCCTCTGTCATGTTGGTATTAGGTGTGGCAGCAGAAACATTCTTAGCAGTTGTGAAATTATCTGGAGAATGAGTGAACAGATAAGTGGAAAGTATATTACTATAAAAGTCCTCTCTTTACCATAAGATTAGGGTGTTTTGTGCTGATGAACGTGTGCATACATAAAATGCAGTAAATGACCTGTGACCAAAAACAACGATTTAGACCTACAGTACAAGCAGTAAAGCAGCAAACGTCACCAGACCCTACCTTTTCTCTCGACAGGTGAATTAGGAGCGCTTGAGCTGGTGATGGTTGAATTTACAGTGGTCGAATTGAGGTGCTCTGTGTTGTTGCTAGTCTTATTTGTCATATTTGAAAGACTGGGACTGGAAGTTGACTTGGCTAAAGCTGGTTCAGCTTGCATGATAACCAACAAGGCACCTGTAAGGCTGTAAGGATTTATAATTGATCATTTTGTAATCCTCAGCTCAATCGGCACCATTAATAATCTAAGTAGGTATAAGATAAGATAATATAATATAATAATAATCCTTTATTAGTCCCACAATGGGGAAATTATCAGTGTCACAGCAGAAAGGGATAGCAAGACAGTCAGTTACAAAAAACGTAGATAAATAATTTACACTTTATATACAATATAAATAAGAATTAAAAAGACAATAACAATATTATTTACAGGTAATTGCAAATGACTCTTAATTGCACATGTGGGGGGTGGTATTGCACATAGTATATGGTTATGTTTTATTTTGTATGTATATTTTATATATATAATCATAAAATATTGTCTAAAATACCATGTCATTAGAAATAAATATGTTATGACATATAACATCTTGTAATTATGGAAAAATAGTATCACCATCGACGAGAGGAGACTTTTTGAGTTTGAGTGTCACTAAAAATCAGAATTTTTTAAAAGGTTTTCCTCATAATTATGAGAAATAAATTGTATAATATATTATGTCATATGATTTTCTCAATATGACATAGGACATACTGTAATTAAATAACTTATTATTATGAGATATATATACAATATACAATATATATACGATAATGACGTTATGATTACGACAGAACATCTTGTAATCACGATAAAGTCTCGTTATTATAAGATCATATCATAACTCTGTAAATATTTTGTTATGACGTGTCAGGGTCATAACTGTGGACAACCAAATTGAATTAACAATTTGGTTGTCCACAGTTTTTTTTTACTTTAATGTGTGGCTCACCTATTCGACTTCTGGTGAAATATAATAGAACACACACACACACACACACACACACATATCTATATATATATATATGTATATACAGTGTATATATATATATATATATATATATATATATATATATATATATATATATATATAGATAGATAGATAGATATATATATATATATACAATATGTTGTATATATATAAAGCTGTACATTCTTGTCTGTATATATACACATTTTTTTATCTTGTATTTGACAGTTGGAGATGGGAAAGTGGGGGGCAGCCTATCTAACATTCAGAGTGTGGCTCACTTAGGCAGATCATGACAAACACGAATATCACTTCTAACCTGCTGAATGCTCAGTGCCTGCTGCCAGACCCAGACTTACATTCCTCGCTGTAGTTATGAAGTAAGACACATTGTTTTCTATGTAATTACAGAATAATAAGCCTTATCATGTGAAAAGCCTGGGAATAGAAGCGGTTAACTGTAACTGTGATATGGATTTTCTTACCTTCCTCTGTCATGTTGGTATTAGGTGTGGCAGCAGAAACATTCTTAGCAGTTGTGAAATTATCTGGAGAATGAGTGAACACATAAGTGGAAAGTATATTACTATAAAAGTCCTCTCTTTACCATAAGATTAGGGTGTTTTGTGCTGATGAACGTGTGCATACATAAAATGCAGTAAATGACCTGTGACCAAAAACAACGATTTAGACCTACAGTACAAGCAGTAAAGCAGCAAACGTCACCAGACCCTACCTTTTCTCTCGACAGGTGAATTAGGGGAGCTTGAGCTGGTGATGGTTGAATTTACAGTGGTCGAATTGAGGTGCTCTGTGTTGTTGCTAGTCTTATTTGTCATATTTGAAAGACTGGGACTGGAAGTTGACTTGGCTAAAGCTGGTTCAGCTTGCATGATAACCAACAAGGCACCTGTAAGGCATATAAAAAGCATTGGTCATATAAAAGAAGTACACAATAAATACTGTACATATGTGCAGTACACAGTACACACACACTAATAAGATGGCTAGGCTGCGGCTTTGTCATACGTCCTCTTTGCGGTTCACATCTTCAGTATAGGCATTATTACAGGCTTAATATATGATACATACCAATCACTGTAAGAATGCAAAAGGTGGCAGTTATTTTCTCCATTGCGCTCAGGCTCAGGTTGATGCGTGTGTGTGGAGGAGTATGTGTGTGTATCTTTGTGCAGGGATGTCCGATGAGCTAATAACCGCAAGCCTGAACAGGATGTAACAGAACGTTGCTCAAATAGGTGTAAAAAAAGGAAGTTAGAAATGTTTTTCTCCCTTTCATTTTAAATAAAATGATATATATATATATACATACATTCATGTGTGTGTGTGTGTGTGCTTAATATATGAATGTAAATAAAGCTCAAATATCATTTTATTTAATATATATATATATATATACACATATATATATATACAATTTCAATGTTATTACATTTTATTTTATTTAAAAATAAAATAAAATTTTAGAGATTCCAGAGTTTTGAGCTCAGTAATATCCTGGTGTTTTTCATATTATATATATGTATGTACTGTATATATCACCCTCTCTGCTCCCCGGTCGCTGGAGTTGGATGCCCACAGATCTGGGTGTGTGTCTGCTCACTGCCCCTAGGTCACTTGTGTGTGTGTGTTCACTACCACAGATGGGTAAAAGGCAGAGGACTCATTTTGCTGTACACTGTACAGTGACAAATACACCCCTTTACTTGACTTTTTTTAGTGCAAAAGCTCTGTCTTGTGGATGGTCCTTTAGCATCCACACTAAAAAAAATGTTGATCCTCCACCCTGTTTGTCGGATTATGTAAATGAGTTTTGGCGATGCTCTTATTTAATTGAATTATAAAGTATTGCTGTTTAACAGAAATCTGGTTGGTGTGGCGCAACAGAGAGCACCATTACCTGCTAGACACTTCTACACCATGTGGGAGACCAGGGTTCGATTCCCAGTCTAGGTGACTGTGCTGCGCTACACCAATAAGAGTCCTTGGGCAAGACTCCTAACACTACATTGGCCCTCCTCTGTAATAGAAGTAACCTTGTAAGTCGCTCTGGATAAGAGGGTCAGCTAAATGCCATAAATGTAAATGTAAATGAAAATGCAAATCTGCGTCCAGGGGTGACAGTGACAGCAAACATTCCCTCAGAGCAAGAGGAAGGAACCCAGGACAGCAGAAGACGAAATACAAGAACTTGTGTTATGACTAGATGGACTAGAGGAAGATTAGCTGCAGTAATTTAAAAGAATGATGAAGGCCAGATAAGGTGCGATGAGTAATGAGTAATGAGTAATGCGAAGAGGAAATGAATGACTAATGAGAAAGCAAGACTGGTGTGATCTCAAAAAGACAAAGTTCACAGATGGCTGTGAGGAGGTTTCGATAAGTAGGTGGTGTACTCAGTGAAGTGTAGTATGATACTGTTCAAGGTGGAGTCTGCACAGGCAAAACCTCCAGTGGAAGATGTAGGAGAGATTATGAATGACTGGTTATTAAAGTCTCCATGCCATCCAGCTATGACCTTCAGTCTTCTCAGGAGGATGTGTCAGTGAGGGAACTGAACAAACGTGAGGCCTTTCTTTTTCCAGCAACAGCAGGAGGGTCATTGGGACATGCCGGTGACCTCATGGTGGTGGGATTCAGAAGGCAGGAAAAGCTAAATGCTGCTGCTTACCGGACTAGCTGACTAGCTGACCAGTTGTCTATGGAAAAGATGATTGGACTGGCCTAAGTAAAGCTAATGCCAGTCTGCAAAGTGAAACACTGTTCCTACGTGGTGCAACAAGTGTGAGGGTCAATTCTGTACTCTATATAAGTGTCTGACTTGAGTTTGGGGCCACAGAGAGAGGTCAGCCTACATGTGATCTGCTTTGCTTAACTGCTATTACACCAGGTCACCAACCAGGGCCAGCACAGACGTTAACGCTGCTGTTTCAGTCAGTTCAGTTCAGTTTCGTTTCATTTTGGAAAAAAAAAAAATTTAAAATGCCACACTGGAAGGGGGAACTCACAAAAATGGCACAGACAGGGAAGCGCAAGTAGCCAGTGTGCCCACCGGGGGCACACCATCTTAAAAAACAGGCCAGCCATGACTCAAAAATTACCCTTGGTAGTCACAGGTCAGTGATGTCTTCTGAGCCTCTTTGGAATATTAGTGGCTGTCCCTAACCATGTGACCTACCTCTCCTAACAAGGTCAATTACATTGTAACTCAACTCAGGCCACAGAACATTAATCTAAGCTCGTGTGAGCAGGTCACTCCTCTACTGTGTTCTCTCTTCACTGGCTTCAGTGAAGAGAGATTCAAAACCCTGAAGCTGGCCAGCAAAGGCCGAGGTCAGGATGTTGGATGATCGCCACACCCACCTCATCCCCAACTCCCCAACTCATTCCAAAAGTACTGGATGGAGCACCCCCATCCATCATTCCAGAGAGCACAGTCCTTCCACTGCTCCACAGCTCAATGCTGGGGGGCTTTATACTCTTATATCTTTCTAGCCCACACCTGGCATTAGGCATGGTGCCAGGAGACTAGACAAGCTGTGTGTGTGTGTGTGTGTGCATTTGCACATCTGTGTCAGCAATGTGTTCATTAAAAGGGGTATATAATGTATTATATGAAAACCATGGGAATCCTTTTATTTTGGGGAGGAATTTGACTTGCTAAAGTGTTAGTGGCAGGTCTCGTTGGCTTTGAGCGTATGTGATATTTCTGAGGGTTATATTTTTATGAAGTTAGGAGTTTTGGTTTACATCACATTTCAGCACTTGTTTGGTTTGGAGGGTTGAGTGGTGTATGTTTTATATTCAGTAAAATGTGGGAATAACATTTATCAGTTATTTGTTTAATCGATTGGCTGAGGCCGGCCTCACCATCAAACTAGGGTAAAGAGAGCAGAGCAGTTTAGCAGAGCAATGGTGTCCTGTCTGGACACAGTGGTTGGCCAAAGCCAAGAGAGTGCTGTGCAAAAATACAGGTGGACAGGATGGTCCAACGGACTAAGGTGCCGTCACTATGATCAGTGGGTCGCTGGTTCCAATACCTGGTCATGCTGCTAGCAATTGAGGTAGCTGAGGCCTGGGTAGATTGCTCTCTCTTTTCCCCACATCGATTTGCTTTGGTGCTGACCGTCATTGCCGTCTGCGGGCTGGTGCTTGGAGCATTGGTGCTGCATTGGCTGCAGTTCGAAAAAGGAGTGACTTGAGGTGGCATGTGTTGGTCCACCCTCATTAGTGATGGGGGAGAGTATGTACGGGTTGGGTAAATGGTGGTTCAGAAAAAGGACACCATCTACCAATAAAAGCAGGGCCGTTCTAAGTATGGCAGGGCACAACCTGAGGTTTCTGAGAAAACCTTTCAAAACCCAATGCCAAATTTGTTTGGACTATGGCTTGCCAAGCTGCCTTTGAGGCCTTCTTACTTCTGCTCCTGTACTGATGGCTCCACGGTTCCATAGGCTCTCCAACATTCAGGTGGGGCCTAATAGCCTAATACAACAGGAGCTGACCTTGAGGTTGAACCTCTGGTGTTTTCTTTTTTACTCAGTCATTGAAAAATGCTTTGCTTTGAGCTCTGCAACATTTTGATGTTTATGTTGGAGCGAGTGGGACAAGTCTATCTGCCTTGGTGGTCTATTGTGGTCATAACCCTCTAAGGTTTCTTCACTCGCTCCAGAACCCAAATCAATGACTGATGCGCTGAAGCTTCCTCTTGAAGCTTTCCAATTTAGATATTGGCCACATTAAAAGTACAGACAATGTGGTAGCGGATGTGCTGCCAAGGGTACCGATATGTTAGGGTGTGTTTATGTTTGTAGTTTGGTTTCTTGCTCCAGAGAAAAGCAGAAAATGATGGATTGCTGTATTTTGGTTGTGGTTTGGGTAGCGATCACGTTGACATGTTTCACATCAAATACAAACAATAGATGTAAACAAAAATCATATGGTTATGAAGTTAGATCGGACAGATTTCATGATCTGTTTTGGGAGATAAAACTTTCACACATTCTGTCCTGTGATTTCACAGACCAGACAGTGGGGTAAAATCACTGGTCATATAAAGCCCGGGTCATTTGAGAACAAGTTCTTATTTACAGTGGCAGCCTAGCAAGCAGCAGAAGCCACTCGAGCACACATACATGTGTGTATATATATACACACACACACATACATATCCATACATACACATTTATACATATAGACAATAGAAATACATGGATACAAGCTTTCAGTGTTAAAACAGGTGCAAGAATCAGTACATAGATTATATAACGGATGCGCCGAATGTCTTTCCTGGTATCTTTCTTTTCCAGAATGTCAGTCCAGACCTCCATGTTGGAGGACAAATTCGGGTGAAGATCTAGCCAACATGGGTCTTCACTGCTCTGTTTTTCTAGTCTATTTGGGTCATTCCTTTAATCAGATTTTTGTGTATTTTGCACTTTTTAACAATGATTTGTTTATCATCATCATTATTCTTGCTAGAGATGCTTAAAGAAATGCTTAAATCAGGCGTTATTACAGTTGCCTAGAGCTTGGAGAGAGGTGCTCAACACAGTGGGTGGTAATGTTCATGTATATATATACTGTATATACACACATTTTTCACATTACTACAAATAAGCACAAATAAGCAGGACTAGAACACCTCATTCATCGTTCAAAACTGAAAAACCAATATAACAATCAGCCATAACATTAGTACCACTGACAGGTGAAATAAAAAACATTGTCTTTATCTACAGTGGCATCTGTCAATTGGTGGGTGTATTAGGAAGAAGGTCAACAGGCAGTTCTTGAAAGTGAGAATGGTGTTTAAAGCAGGAAAATGGTCTAGCATAAGAAGAAGAGTAACTTTGTCAAGAATCTGAACGACTTTGAGTTGTTCTTCATATTGTGTCACAGGTATGTGTTGAATGGACGAATAGAAATGTACCATTAGCTGGAAAATGGGCAAGCATGAGAATCAAAGAGACACTTTGACACAGGCCAGATTGTGATGGCTAGACAACTGGGTCAGAACATTGTCAAACATCAAACAGGTCTTGTGGGGTTAGATAGGTGTGTGTATGTATATATATACTCGTACTATATATATATATATATATATATATATATAGTACATATAAGTAAATATAAGTAAATATCAATTATAGCACATTAAATCTTTGCATTGTTTTACTGTTATGTTTTTTACTTTTTGACATAATGTTATTCTGGCAGTAGTTATTTATATTGCGTTGCACTTTCATGTTGAATGGGCCAATAGAAATGCTCCAAAATGACTTAACTGTTTATGAAACGTCCTTGCCATTTTAAATATATAAGTTGTTTTTTTGTGTTTTTTTTTAAGACAGTAACACATTTTCTTATTTATATATTATTTTATATTAATAGTATTATTAATATATATAATATAATAATATTATTTTTACAATAATAATTGTTTGTGGTGATATATCGGTGAAATATATGTCTTATATTTGAAATGTTTATGAAATAGATTTCATTCTGTGACAAACTTATGAATTCTATATGCTCTAAGATATTTTTTGTAGTGTCTATCATATTTCTGTATGTGTGTGCTTGATGAGTACGAGGCAAAGTGTACTGCCACATTTATCCACAAGGTGTCGCTGCAGGTAAGACAAAGCTGGGACACACAGGACAAGCTGTGTAAATCACATCAATCAGTGAAAGCTGGATGGAATTAAGCTCTAAGGTTCATCCTCCCCTCTGAGCTCATTGCACAAACAGATTGCGCAGTTTAATAACGAGATAGATCACATTTAGGAAGTTCTTCTCTGCTCTGAGATGCTGCTGGTTTGCCCATTTCTGCAGTATTTCTACAGAATAAACAGCAGTGTAACTGCGCGTCCCGGTTAAGCTTTAGAAATGTAAATATGGAGCTCGTGCTCTGATGACAGACGGCCGAAAATCATTTTGATTTTATACAGACGTCTAGTTTCAGACTGAGCCTCCAGAGCTGGTGGTTAACGGGACTTTTAATAAGCTTAAAGCTCAAACATGGAACAGAAGGCCACGTGTGTGTGTGTGTGTGTGTGTATATATATATACATATATATGTGTGTGTGTGTGTGTGTGTGTAAAGGAGAGGGGTTGTGTGTCCTTTTATTACTGTTTATTTCCTCATGCCAAAGATAATCAGTGGCAGGATTAGTGCTTACTGCCACCCAGTCAGCAGTGTGACTGAGACCGGGCCTTCGGTTGCCTAGGCCTGCGGCAGGACTAACTGCAGCTGAGTTTGTGTGTGTCTCTCTCTCTCTCTCTCTCTCTCTCTCGCTCTCTATTTCTCTTTGGGCCTGACGGTGCAGCTCACCCAGGAGGCCTTCTAATCCAGATTCAAGTTTTAGGATTCTTCTACTTTGTTGCCGCACCACAACGTTGGTGGTATCTTGAATTCGGTACAGCTGTGTGGTGTGCGTAAGTCCACTATAAACAGTAAACAATAAACAGTATGGTAAACAAGACAAGACAATAGGTATAAAACAGGAAGAGATTAGAAACGCCGCATAAGTTGTAAATCATGACATCAGAGATGAAGAATGGTGCACATTACTGAATGACTGCACATTACTGCTGTCTGAGCTCAGCAGTGTAAGTACAGTTTAAGAGTTGCGTAGTACAGTACGGCCAAATATTACAGCAATGCGAACGCTGACTGAAGACCCACCTCCTCTAAGAGTGCTTAGGCAGAGTGTGTGAGAGTATGTGGAGTATTGTGGTCATTATGGTCAGCCATGTGGTCAGCCATGTCACTCCACTGCTGCGTTCTCTCTTCACTGGCTTCCAGTAGCTGCTGCCCGCATCAGATTCAAAACCCTGACTCTGGTCTACAAAGCCAAGAACGGACCAGCCATCCCCTCCGTACTTTAATGGTCAAAAGTCGATCTGCAACAAGAGCCCTTCCAGCTTCAAGTACGGCTCGGCTCGACCCGTCATCCCTCAAAATCCGCGGAAGACGAGCGTCCAGGCTTTTTTCTGTCCTGCACCGAAGTGGTGGAACGAGCTTCCCCTGGGTGTCCGAACAGCAGAGTCCAACGCTCGCTGTCTTCAAACCCAGACTGAAGACCCACCTCTTCTGAGAGTACTATGGTCACCTTATTGACTTGTGTTTAGTAGAGTCTAAGCTTAGAGGTATCTTTGAACTATTAGTCTATTCTAACTAGCTGAGGTTTTTCTTGAGTAAACAGTAAAGCACTTTTGTAAGTCGCTCTGGATAAGAGCATCTGCTAAATGGCGTAAATGTAAATGTAAATGGTCTCCATACTGACTTCTGTATTTAGTCGTATCTGAGCATTGAGGGATCTTTTGGATTCTAGTCAATTCTAAGTAACAGTGAAGCCCGTCTGTGGATCGCTCTGGAGAAGAACGTCTGCTAAAGGCCTTAAATGTTAATGTTAATGTAAATGAGAGAACCAGCAGTACAAGACTACAGGCCACAACCTACCCTGGGGTCTCCTGTTCTCATAGTGTGGTCATCCGTTATCTAGTTGAATGTAGGTTGTGATGTCGAGTGACCAAAATTCTAAATCAGGACAAGAAGTAATGCCAACGTCAATTTAATGTAGAATAGTGTCGCCAGCTGACGTCGAAGTTTAAGAGATGTTAAGCAACCAAAATTGAACATCTTTCAAGTCATACTGACATTGAATACCGACAAATCTGGTCGGTTGGCGTCAATGTTGGCGTCCACACAACATGAAATTCTAACATTTTTAGACATGGATATTTTGTTGTCTTTAAGGCTTTAAGTGCTAAGCGACCAAAATCCAACGTCTGTACAACGTCTCTCTCCAAAGTCATATTGAGATAGAATGTCAACATTTGGTCATGGTATGGTTGGTTGGGTATGGTGAAGAAAACCCAACATCTGCTAAACATCATCAACCTAACACCCATCCAGCATGAGATTCTAATGTTTATAGCTGTTGATACGTTCTTGGTTTTGAGTTGTGATGTTAAGTAGCTAAAATCCAGTGTCTTCCAAGCGTCACATACCAACGTCATACTGATGTTAAATACCGACTTTCAATTATGAGGTGCAGTGACCAAAACCTAATGTCTGACCGGGGTAATAAATTAATGTCCACCTGACATTATGACATTACTAGACATTGATTTTTCATTGGTTTAAAATCGTTGATGTTTCACGTTGTTTTCTGATGTTGACACAAGTTTCATTTTCAACTAAAATTTATTTATGACCTCAGAAGTTTCTGGTGCTTTACTAAACAGAGTGAGACATAACCTTTCATTGATTCAGAAACATTTAACCGTTTATAAAATCATTATTAATTCATATGTGCCGTTAGTAACAGTAAAAATAATGTAAACACAAATAATTCAATACAGTTTTGAGTTTGAACCAGACAAGCATTCCAACTTCGAAACATAAAAAAACATCAAACATCAATAATTATTTTTGCCTACAGTTTAAGTATATCTTATATATGCTAATCTGCAGTTATTCATGAATAAAAGTTTCAAAGAGCATAATATTTTCATACTATTTTCCATACTGTCTTTATTTTATAGAGGCTATTTTTTATGCTTCAGAGCTAACCCCACCATGTGGAGTCTGTACCTTAGCCTGTTTACATGCTTTGAAATGGGGCTCTTCCCTACTTTTCTTGAGGAACTGTTTTATGATTACTGGGTTGTCTGTATACGTCACAGAATTCACTCCTACAGTTTTATATCTCCTCTTGTATGGAGGCTGTAATAGAGCACCATTTTTTGAAGCTGATAAACAACTCACAGTGAGAGCTAGCCAGGCTGAGGTACCCAAAATCGACCCAAAATAAACATAACAGTTAACCTCTGCAGGTAGTAAGGCTTATCACACACTAATGTGTATTACTCAGTAACTACAGGGACGTCTGTACAAACTGCTGGGCCTATTCTCTAGCAATAGAAGTTTGTAATAAACTTTTTAAATAATTTAAGGGGTTAAATAATTGAATTCAAAACAAGAAATTTATTGTATAATAATTTTTTTATTTGACTCATAAATATCGATCTTACTATTAAAAAAATATTTTGCTGGGATAGGATGTTTGACCCATAGTCTTTATAGTTAGTATAGTTAGTATATAGTTTTTATTTTTATTCATGTCATCGCTGTTGTGCAAAAACCTTGTCCTATGTCCATTTTCCCCATCTTTTACTTTTTGATCGAATGTGCATCTGTTCTGTGCATTTCCTGATTAATGGACCCAAAAAAAGCTCCAAAATGACTCCTTTTTACTTAAAATCCTTTAATTAAAACATAGGAATATTTCTCTTCCTGTAAGGGAAGAAATGTAAGGGGTTTTGCGTGACAGCAACGATATATATATTCATGTGTGGCCTACGCTGCCCGACGCCTCAGACAGCTGTAGCAGAAGCTGTGGAGGAGAGCAGGCCATACCACAGACCGCCAGATCTGAGCAGGGGGCGCTGAAGCTAACCAGCCAACCAGCCAGAGCCAGAGTGGATGAGCTAATCGCTCTGCACTGAGGTGTTGGAAGAAGAGAGAGAGAAAGAGAGAGAGAGAGAAAGAGAGAGAGAGAGAGAGAGAGAGAGAGAGAGTGCAAGAGCGAGGAGACCACCCACCCAGCGGATTCAAGATTCAGGAGGCCCAGACGCTGCAGCAGCTCCATTCTGTGACCCTCTGTGCCGCCCCGAGCTCCAAGCTGGACCCTTCGCAATTGAGTACTCCCCCTCCACCCCACACCCCCCTCCATCCCACCCACCCACCCACCTCCCTCAAGCTAACAGGGAGAATGGAAGAGGTGGAGTGGAGTGGGGGTGGTAAACAGCCTACCCTCTCTCTCTCTCTCTCTCTCTCTCTCTCTCTTTTTCTCTCTCCCTAACTCATTCTCTCGCACTCTCACTCCCGCTCTCCTTCATAGCACAATGCGAGGGGATGCAGTCAGGCACTAGAGCACTTTTAGAGAGGCCAAACGCTGCAAAGGCCTGAATGCAACATCTGTGAAGGCACGTAGCCCGCCGGGGGGAAAAAAAATGCTCTTCTGTTGTGAGACACATTGACAAACCTGTGTTTTTGGGCTCAATTCTCTCACTCTTTTTCTCTCTCTCTCTTGCTCTACATACTTGCCTCAACTCATGATGGTATACAGTATATGAATGGGTTTACAAGCGCTTGATGTGATTTTATGTGTTTTTCATTGTTTGATTTCTGCATCTGCTTTCCACACCCTTATAAACGAGTGCATATTAGAAGCTGATGAAGAAATTTTAATGATTTATTTTAATGGAAAAATGAAGAAAGGCACTGCACTGGGAGAGAAAGAGAGGGAGGAAGAGAGAAAAACTGGCCTAAATAACAAGGCACAGTGTTACGTTGTGTATTCGGGGGTGCTTTTTTCATTTGTGTTTGGACCACCCCACCCCCCACCCCCCAATATCTGTTTCAAATATACCGATTGCTCCAAACTTGAATGCCTTTTTTTTTTTCTCCCCCCAAAAAACACAACAACAATGACAGCACGTGTGGCCTGTTCTAATGCATGCGGATTTGTTTACTGCTCTGATGAATAGCTTCGAATTCTGACAACATGGAGCCATTAAACCGGAGAATTCCTGCTTTGATGAGCATCAGAATTTCATAAAAGCGTCATTCTCCATGAAAACTTAAGCTCTCTGGCTCATTTGACCCCTCTCTCCCTCGTGTGACCTTTTTTCGCCATCACCTTTTCCTTCAAAAAACGCCTGAAACCCAAGCTCTCACACCAGCAGAGACTTCCTCTAATCAATTTCCTGCCTTTAATCCAATATCTGGTGTGATTACTCCGCAATAATGCCGTTTCCTTTTGGGGGGGGGGCGCAAAGCGGAAATCGCCTTGGGATCTTAAAGGCCACAACCAGCAATAATGGCTGCGAGTCAGAGCGACGTTGCAGCACATCTACTAGTAGTCTCCATCCCCTTGAAGTCCCCTGAGGAGAGGTGGGCTTCAGGCTCTGAATGGCCACTTCAGGCACAAGCTGAGCTTGGTAATCGCTG
Source organism: Salminus brasiliensis (assembly GCF_030463535.1). Taxonomy (NCBI): domain Eukaryota; kingdom Metazoa; phylum Chordata; class Actinopteri; order Characiformes; family Bryconidae; genus Salminus; species Salminus brasiliensis. The sequence goes on from NC_132881.1 coordinate 43,988,834, forward strand.
GGGTTTGAACTTACAAGGCTTCTAATGCCATAAGGTCAAGCACTGGTGGCATTCATCCCTGTGGCCTGCAGCCTGCCTATTCTTCCACTGCCTCGCTTTTCTCCTCCCCACTCTACACACTCTCCACCAGGCCTGCGTCTGACAGCGCACTCGCTGCTCCGGCCAGAGCCTGGAATAAATCATCATTCACACTGTTTCTCTTTGCCCCTACATACATCTACCGGCTGAGGGTTCACCACTGAAGCGATGCAGTGTGAGAGAGAGGGAGCGAGAGTAAGAGAGAGATTCATTCGCTGGTCAGTTATTTGGGGAATTATAAATCTGCTGCTGTGTAGTCAGTGTTTTCCTTGCTAATGATGCATCTCGGCTCAAGAATGGAAAGCTCATTGTTGGACCTGCTGCTGAAAGCTGACCGGCGAACAAGTCATTCACAACTCTCGTGCACCACCGAACCCGAAGTGACAGCTCAGAGAAGTGGTTGGCTGCCCTGTTTAGCATATTTGCGAGCTGGAATCAGCACGTCTGCCACAGAAACACACCACAAAGATGTGGTGTGTTTATGAAGGAGGCTTTCGCAAAACCACCGTAGCAAACACCGCTCAATGGACGGCCAAGGAGATAATAACCGCCTACTGACCACACGGATATATGAACCTATATGGTTCCCATCTATTTGGAAACAGTGACTTCTAGTCTTACGCTGTTGCCTGACCCAGTGGCATTACCACATGGAAAAATGCAGCAGAAGATTACACCGTACACGTTAAGCAACGCCTGTGTTTAAATTCAGCTTTGCTCGTGTTATATCTTAAGCTGTCCTGCTTCCCCCCACCGAGATAATACCTTTGTGATATATCTGACTCTGTGGGTGAGCGCAGCCTCTCTCGGACCACCATGACATTCGTTTGTAATTTGTGTGGGTGAAAGGTGAGAGGAATGGACCCGGGGCTGCCTGCCAAGCGCTAACGGCCTGTGGCTGCACGCGCCCAGCCAAGGGCCCTCCTCGATCAATGGCATCCCACGCCGGAGCGCCCTGTGTGGTGGGTGGTAAACGCGTACTGTCGGCTGTTTGCGATGCCTGTCTCTTTACGTCACCCTGCAGAGCCTCGGGACGTGGATGCGGGGAGCAGAGTTGAGTTGAGCCAAGCCGAGTCGAGCCAAGCCGAGCGCTTGTACAGACAGAGATATTTAGCCAATGTCATCACAGGACGAGAGACAGCAGACGGGACTGTTGTGGAAGTGTGGCAGCAGTGCCAAGGGCGCTGGTCAGGTGCGAAGAAGATGTTCTCTGGTTGGGAGACAAGATGGCATAGTCTGAGAGGGGCACAGACTCTGATTGGGTTGGGTTACATCAGACATGCTTGATCTTTTTCTGATGTAATCTAGCAGTGTATAGTGGCCTTATCGTGTACATAATCAGCCATAACATTAACACCACCTCTTTGTTTCTACACTCACACTAGTTCTGTAATTCCAGACTGTAGTCCATGCATACTTTGTTATTAGCCTCCTTTCAGCCTGTCCTCTGACCCCATAGGACCACCACAGAGCAGGTATTATCTGGGTGGTGGGTCATTCTCAGCACTGCAGAGCTGGTACGAGTGGATCAGACACAGCAGTGCTGCTGGAGTGCTTAAACACCTTAAAACAGTCCACCATTAATAGCCAGCCAACAGCGTCCTGTGGGCAGCATCATGTGGGCAGCATCATGTGGGCAGCATTCTGTGAGCACTGATGAAGGACCAAAAAGTGACCGACACAAACTGTGCAGCAACAGATTAGAGCTTCTGTCTCTGACTTTACATCTACAAGGTGGACCAACTAGGAATGGGCGTCTATTAAAGTGGACAGTGAGTGGACATTGTGAATAAACACTCCAGCAGCACTGCTGTGTCTGAAGCCTAGGTCTAATAGTCCTGGATCTGGTTAGAAAAGCATACCTTTACTGAAAACAAGTTAAGATTAAGTGAAACACTTGATTTACAGGGACACTACATGGAGAAAAGTATTTGGACACCTACACATTACGTCTACAGGACATGTTATGACATTACATTCTACCCTATAGGCTTTATTAATATGGAGTCGGCCCCTCTTTGCTCTAAGCTCTAACAGCAGCAGCAGGTCTGGAGCTCTGCTGCAGTTAATGAGTCAGTTGGAGGCTTTTCTGCACTCTGCTCTGAGCTCAGCACTCGGCCCTGACCCTGCTCTGTAACTTTACGTGGTCTGACAGACACTCGGTGGACACTGAGCTGATCTCTGTGAGCTGTTCCTCCTAAACTCTTCCACTGTTCAATAATAATACCACTCACAGCTGATGGAGGAAGATCTAGGAGGGAGGATATTATAAAATTTCACCAGCTGACTTGTTGTTGTTGGTGCAGCGGTGTCTCCTATTACATACAGAACCACGCTGGAGTTCAATGAGCTCTGTAGAACCTCCTGTTCTTTCACTAATGTGTGGAAAGGCAGACTGCATGGCTAGAGGCATGATTTTGCACACCTGTGGCAATGGGACTCAATGAACCACCTGAACTGAGTGATTAAGGTGTGTCCAAATACTTTTTTTTCTAGATAGTGTATATGTTTACATATTCGGTAGGGTGTTATTACAGTTAATTGTTACTACACTAGATGAAATTAGGATGTGATGTGTAGAGGTATGAAACTATTACTATTACTGTACCACCAACACAAGTACAAGCATATATATATATATATATATGCTCACGTGTATAAATGTCTAACTTCTGCCCTTTCACTGTACTCAGGCTTGTGTCGGGCTGGGCTGTATTCTGTTACACCATGCACACATGGCACACCAGATAGCTATGCTTGATTGCTATGTCCAATTGGGGTCACTAAGCCATTCAGCTCCAGTGACTGAGTTTAGCTTTGTTTTCTCCCCCCAACAGCGTTTCTCGGCAGGTCTTTTTCCTAATTATCATCGCGAATACTGATCCTTTGAAAAGAAAGGGCCTGGTTATGGGATCAGGATAGGGGGCCAGGGGGAGTGGGGCGCCTTACTGTAACGGATTAGGCCTGAAAAGGTCAGGGTAAGGACCTCCGCGGAGAGTTCATCTGCTTTTGAAGGCGTAACCTCAGACTTTTCGGAGGAAGGTCGGGGGCTTTTTTAGATGTTAACTTTAAGGGGAAACTTCACCTAAACATACTAACATCCCTAATACTGGGTGAAAAGTAGCGGGGAGGGGGGCAGCCAGCGTCATGCAGGTGAGATCATGCTAAATAGCCCCACTCGCGGTATTCGTTGTGTGGCATATTAGCATTTTAGCTAGTTGTTTAAGGTCCGTTCATTAGAGGGAACGGGAATGAATCAGGGTTTTTGTTAGGTCTCAAGGGGAGTGCACCTGGGTAAGAGCGTGAACACACACACACACACACACATACAACAAAAACACACAGATATAGCTCACAGGAGGTATGCAGATGTTGTACGTTTGGTCTTTCGGCGCGAGGTAGGTCTTGGACTCAAACGATAGCTTGCTGCATATGGCACTAATACTGCAACTGACATCATTTCCAGTCTGAAATATGTGTGGCCCAACACTACAGAGACAGCCGTAGTGGTCAAGTGGATACGTCCCGCTCCCTCCTGAACTTCAAGGCTTTTCAAGGCAGCGTATCATCAAATGTGTTCCACATTTCGGAGGCTTGTTACACTACCGTATGCGTGTCAATAAGTGATTGATTTCGGTAGTGTTTTTTGTCCTGGGACATTTTTTCCATCCTATTTTGCGTGTAAAAGTATCTTGGGTATGGCAAGCTGTTTTAGCCTAAAAGGCCACCAGTGATACCAGTCGTAACTTTTTACAAGTAAACTTAAGTTCAAAATCTCAGTAATGTAGTTTATACTAGTAAAATTCTCATTTTAGAGATCAACTACGTCATTTTTGCTGTAATGATATCAGATCTACAGTCATACTGCCAGGGTGCCAGGGTCCTTAATGTAATTTGGACTATTCAAATGTTACCACAGAGATCAGGGCCCAAACTTACACCAGCGCTAAAAGTCCTAGTTCATTTTTTACTAGTAAAACCTCAGCTTTAAGGTCTTTGTAATGCAGGATTTAGTAGTAGAAATTCTCAATAATTTCACAGAGCAATTGTATCAAATTTACTGGTGAATATCAGATCTATAAAGACATTACCAGGACCACATATCCTTAATGTAAATACTACCAGTCATATGTATATATCCTTTGATTTACATTGAATTCCACACTTATCTGTAATCACATTTTTATTTTTAACTTATATAAAAACTTAGCTACAGAAATCTACAATTACTTTCTACTAGTAGAAATTGTAGCTCCAGATATCTGCACTGTAATTCTAATTAATTAAAACTTTTAGATAGTTAGAAATTAATAATATTATTACTACTAGTCAAAACCTGAATTGTACATATCTAAAATTAAATTGTAAATATTATATATTATACATCTAAAATCTAAAGTGCATATCTTGAATGTATATGTCTACTCAAAACTGAATTAGAGATATCTAGACTTAACGTTTGTACTAGTAAGAAAGAAAATAAAGTTTCTATGAGTAAAAAGTAATTATAGATAATCTGAAATCTAATGTTTTTACTGGTAAAAGTAGTTTTAGAAAGTTCAATGTTCAATTCAATGAAAGTGAAGGGTAACATATGCCTAATTAAAATGACATTAAGGATATGTGGTCCTGGTAATGTGATTAGCAAAAATTACGTGGTAGATCTGTAGATCTGATATAATTACTAGTGAAAATGTTGTTGATCTCGGAAATTTGAATTTCAACCACTAAAACCTGCAGTACATAGATCTTGAGTTTGAGTTTTTACTAGTAACAATTGAACTAGGAGTTGTATCACTGGTGTGATTTTAGGCTAAAATGGCTTGTGATGCAATGATTTACATGGAATATCATTTTCTCCAACCTATAATTACATTTTTACCAGTAAAAACTCCAATTAAAGATATCTACAGTTATGTTTCTGCTAATGAAAACTAATTCCAAGTATGTGCACTATAATTCTGTCTAGTAAAAAGTCTTAGTCCACATACACTGTATGGACACCTGGGACACTCATTTCCTTCCAAAATGAAGAGTATAAAAAAGACATTTGTTGAATTAACTGACTCTTTTATTTAACAATAAAAGTGCTACAGTTATTTATGTGATGTAATAGAAGAACCATTTTTGATGTGTGTGTGAAGAACCTTTTTTGCTTTAAAGAAGCTGATGTAAAGATTTTTTTTACCAATTTAACCACTTAAACTCATCACAACCACCAGGAGTTATTTGGCTTTTTTCCTCTCACTGTTATAATTTAGGAACTCAGTCAGTTTGCAATGCTTTGCTTGTAGTGATGGATTTTTAATTCTTAGGGCTGTAATAAAAGTCACAGAGCATAATGAGTTAAATATACTTCACACTTGCATCTCTTTTACAGAAATACTTTTCATGGAATCAAAAAAAGTTATTCTATTAAATATCATATTTCTACAGTTCTACAGTAATATAGTTAAGAATTAATGTTATTCCATATCCACTGGTAAGAACTAACTAACTATGGCCTCCAGTCAATATTACTAATCAGAATGGCTTTATAGTTTTGCAAATCTGCTAATATTACTAGTTGTCTGAAATTAGAACTTCGATGAGTAAAAAAATTGCATTACAGGGATCTTGAATTCGAGTTTCTACTTGTATGTTATTAGTTACGTCTTGTACACCATCTAAACAAAAGTATTTGGACACTTGCTCATTAACTGTTTCTTTCAAAATTAAGGGTATTAAAAAGAGTTTATACTGCTTGTGTCACTTCTGTTCAGGGAAGAAGGCTTTCTACTAGATTTTGGAGGAACATTGCTGTGAGAATTTTACTGCATTCAGTGACAAGAGCGTTAGTGAGGTCAGGATGCTGGATGATCACCAGCAGACTTCATCCCTAACTCCCCTCAAGTACCCCTAACTCTTCCCAAAAGTACTGGATGGAGCACCAACCATCATTCCATAGAACCCAGTTCTTCCACTGCTCCACAGCTCAATGCTGGGGGGCTTCACATCCCTCTAACCCATGACTGGCATTTGGCATGGCACCAACAGGTTCATGTTTATCTATCTGCTCCAGAGAGTCCTTGTCTCTTGGAGGTAGGGACTAGATAAGCTCTGCGTTTGTACATTTGCACATCTGTATCAGCAATGGGTGTAACTACTTAAAATAGCTGAATGCATTCATTAGAAGGGATGTCCAGAAACATTTGGACGCATAGTGTACTGGTGCCCTTTTAGGATAAAATGTTCTTGTATGCAGAGGCAGAGCTGGTGGTTAAACCATGGAAGTGATGCACAGCACATCCACTAAAGGCTGATTCACCCTTACCGATGCAGGGCTCAGCCATAATTGCTGACTGCTCCCAAAAGCCTGCTTGCGCACTGCTTATTTCCCATCCACCAGCCCACCAAACCACCCAGATTGAGCTAATAAACCATGGCGGCACATCAAGTGCGTTGCCACCATCCTTCAGGGTGGAAGAATCCCGCAGCCGGCCCTGCATGTCCTGCATGCGAGCTCACACCACTGCCGAACCTTATAAAACTTGTTTATCTCATTTTGGGCCTGTTCATAAAATGGGTTTATGTGAAAGTCACCCAGATCACAATTGTTTGCTTGATTATTTCCCCCTCTGCCACCTCCCACCCTTTCAGAAAACAAGCCTTTGAGTTAAAATAGGCTGCTCAAATGAGATGATGCATCATATACAGTAATATTAATGATACGGTATTCCCATCATCGCGTCAGAACATTCCCAATCCTGCTAATGACCACTGGATGTTGTATGTGTGTGTGTGTGTATATGTGTGTGTATATGTGTGTGTGTTGGGGAGGCGGTGTCCACAGCTGCGTCACTGCTCCCCCGGAACGCTTTGATCTCCCCGATAAGTGCCATACCTAATCAGGTTAAAGCAGCACATGGCACGGAGGAAGGAAATTCCACTCATAATGGTAACATATCTGTTCTGCTCTTATGTGTCGCATTCCTCCAGCTAATTAGGAGTAAATACCTGACCCGAGGAGCGTCCGTATTAGCCCCCACCAGTGTGGTCCATCTGCTCCTTTCTTTTTTTCCTCTCCAATGCTAATTTGTAACACAGATGACACAAAACATAAGGGAAGCGCTCCATGGCTCTTTGTCTGTCTTACATTCATGGTGGACATCAAGCTTTTCCTCTGCGTGTTTCATAGAAAATGAGCTGCTTTCCTTCACTGGTTTGCAGGAACACAACATCTGAATCCCTTAAACTACAGACTTATTGGGTTGCCATTCATTTTTAGGCCTTTAAAAAGATCTACAGTCTTCTGAAACAATTAGACATCCCATGATAACCTTTGTCTTTGTAAACATATTTAAATAAAATAATGTTTGAGATAATATAACTTGAACTATTTTTTTCTGTTGAAATAATTTATAAAATTAATTAATAGACATGCAATTTTCTCATGACCACCCCCAACATCCCTGCTGAAAATTCCAGCTCAAGACCGGCTTTTGCTGGTAGCTGGTTTCAGATGATCTTTCCACCCTCCTCTGGAGTGGAAGAATCCTGCAGTCTGCCCTGCATGTGTTCTGTGCTGATCTTTGATGGTTGAGGGGGGTTGAAAAGCTGGTCATCCAGAGAATGACATACCCAGCTTAACCAGCTTAGCTTTTGACCAGTGTAGTGTATGTTGCATTTGATTTTGGTCATGTTGGGCGACCAGTGTGGGCTTGCTGGTCATACTGGTCGACTAGCTTGGTCATGTTGGTCAACCAGCTTAGTTAAGCTGTTCAGGCTGATTGGCCAGCAAGGTCATGATTGTCAACCAACTTGGGCTTGCTAGTCAAACTGGTCAACTAGCTTGGTCATGTTGGTCAACCAGCTTGGTCATGCTGGTCATTCTGGTCAACCAGCTTAGTCAAGCCGATCAGGCTGATCGGCCAGCATGGTCATGCTTGTTAACCAACTTGGGCTTGTGGGTCATGTTGGTCAACTAGCTTGGTCATGTTGGTCAACCAGCTTGGTGATACTGATTTTGGTCATGTTGGGCGACCAGGGTGGGCTTGCTGGTCAAGCCGTTCAGGCTGATTGGCCAGCAAGGTCATGATTGTCAACCAACTTGGGCTTGCTAGTCAAACTGGCCAACTAGCTTGGTCATGTTGGTCAACCAGCTTGGTCATGCTGGTCATTCTGGTCAACCAGCTTAGTCAAGCCGATCAGGCTGATCGGCCAGCATGGTCATGCTTGTTAACCAACTTGGGCTTGCGGGTCATGTTGGTCAACTAGCTTGGTGATACTGATTTTGATCATGTTGGGCGACCAGGGTGGGCTTGCTGGTCATACTGGTCGACTAGCTTGGTCATGTTGGTCAACCAGCTTAGTCAAACCGGTGAGGCTGATCGGCCAGCATGGTCATGCTTGTTAACCAACCTGGGCTTGCTGGTCGACTAGCTTGGTCATGTTGGTCAACCAGTTTGGTGATGCTGGTCATTCTGGTCATCCAGTTTAGTCAAGCCGGTCAGGCTGATCGGCCAGCATGGTCATGTTGGTCAACCAGCTTGGTGATGCTGGTCATTCTGGTCAACCAGCTTAGTCAAGCCAGTCAGGGTGATCGGCCAGCATGGTCATGTTGGTCAACCAGCTTGGGCTTGCTGGTCATGCTGGTCAACTAGCTTGGTCATGCTGGTCAACTAGCTTGGTGATGCTGGTCAACCAGCTTGGTCATGCTAGTCATTATGATCAATAGGCTTAGTCAAGCCGGTCAGGCTGATCGGCCAGTATGGCCATGCTTGTTAACCAACCTGGGCTTGCTGGTCAACTAGCTTGGTCATGTTGGTCAACCAGCTTGGTCATGCTGGTCATTCTGGTCAACCAGCTTAGTCATGCTGATTCATCCTCACCTCACTGCATGACTATGCTTCTGACTGTTTATCTGCATGGACTTTATCGTTCTCACTCACATTTTCATCTTGTTTGGCTTGACCCCGCATTTACCTTATTTTTCTTAATTCAGTTTAGTTTTATTGTTTTTATTCCTGTTTTGATTTTTATTATTATCCAGTGTCGACCTGGGCAGGATGGGTTCCCCTTTTGAGTCTTGGTTTCTCAGCAAGGTTTCTTCCTCTCGACCCGAGGGAGTTTTCCTTGCCACCGTTGCCACTAGCTTGCTCAAAAGAGGCTCGGACCCGAGGCTCGGACCCGAGGCTCGGACCTGAGTCTCTGTAAAGCTGCTTTGTGACAATATTTGTTGTAAAAACCCTCTAGAAATGCAATTGAATTGAACTGAATGCTGGTCAGGCTAGTCAAGCTTGACCATACTGGTTGTCTGGCTTGCTCAGGTGGATCATGCTTGTAGACCAGCTAAACCATCAAACTCAAACATAAACATACACTGCACTGGTCAAGATCTGAGCTTCAAAGATTCTGGAGGAGTCTGTTTTATGTAAAGCTCAGACACTAAAGGCATTTAGTGCATTTTTTTCTTGATCTGTTCATTGTAAAAAACTATTTGAGCAATAAGTTACTCATCAAATGAAGTTTCCTTAAAACTAAAGTCTATGAGTTGTCAGCTTTTCAACTCAGGTTTTTTTTTAAGTTGACAAGTTAACTTCGCACAGTGAGATGTCTGTACGTAAAACTGTATATATCCCTCATATTACTAAACTGTTTTGAGTTAGGTGAGCATTTGTGATCATTTTCCTGATTTTTGAGTTGAATCAACTTATAATAATTGAGTTAAGTTAGCGCAATGCAGCCTCTTTTGAGTAAAACAGTAAAACTCCCACCATCCAGTATGTAGTCATTCCCCCAGGCAACCTTCTCTTGGGTGTACACTAATATTTTACATAATGTTGACTCTCTGGCCTTAGTGTTGAAGGCTGTAAGAGCAAGTTACCATTTTCGGTAACTGATGAGTTGGACTATATGAGTCTAACTTGTTTTTCAGAAGTTTTAACCACAAATAACAATTTAAAACTCTAATGTAATGTAAATGTCTAAAGTAATGTCAAGACTAACCCTAATGGTAGTCAAAGCTGACGATTACAACAAGTGAACCAAACTCATGTTAAGGAGTCGTCCATATTTTAAACTTGTGGTACTAAGTTGAAAAACTTGTACAATATAGTCAAATCAACTTGCAGAGAGGAATCCAAAGCCACACTAGATTTAAGTCATGAGTTGAACTAAATAGAAATTCTCATTGGAACATTTTTGAGTTAAAGCTGGCAATCTGTTTTACAGTGTTGGTGAGTGGTATCACCATTGCAAGATCCAAAGAACTCTCTGGGGCCACCAGAAAGGAGGATGTAGATGCAGATGAGTAAATAAATAATTTACAAGTGAATCAACTTCAAACGTAGCCAGATCAGGCCATCCTAGCAAGTTCAGCCCGAGATCAGACCACAAGAGTCTACGGGACCCACAGGTAGCTCATACTACAGCTGATGTCAAATACAGCATCTGCCGACAGAAAGAGACCAAACAAGTTTGAATGTCATGGGAGGTGAGCATGGAGGACACCCCTGCTGTCAAACACTTAGACGCCTCAGACGTCTGTCATTCTCTATATCTGTTTCTCCCCCACTCTTACTTCATCTTGTGCGGCACTTCTGTTCTACTGGCTTTCTTCTCAGAGGTATCAGCCCTGAGCATTACAGCTGGCCTATCTGTTCTATGTGTTATGTTGCAGCTCTAATTATCTCCGCCAGTGACCTGCAGGGTCAGCTCAGCATGTGGCTCTCTGTGCTGCTTTTGTTCTCTCACGCCACCCTCTCTGTGCTTTCTTTGGGTCTGCTCACTCGGAACTGAACACACTGGCAGTCTTGGCCTGTGCCTGCTCATCTTTGGGGGCTCAGATGTTGGTGGAGATCTGCAAACCTCACTGCCATCGCCACAATGGCCAGCACCACCCCAAGACACTGCTAGAACCCTTTTTTGGATGGGGTTAGTTTCTCTTTTGCAATAAAATCAATACATGTCTTCTCAGTGATGAAACTCTTACATGCAGGTGGGATAAAGCCTCTTAATGTAGAAAGGCTTATTACACACTAAGGTGTATTATTCAGTATCTACAGAGGCTTCTGTACAGGCTGGTGGTCTTTTTGGTGGTAGTAGAAATATGTAATAACACATAGGCATAGACATAAGGGTTTAAATGCCTAGGTTCTAGTGGAGTTGTAGTCAAGACCGGCCAAGCCAATCACCTGACCTGAATCCAATAGAAAATCTATGGAAGGATCTAAAGCTCAGAGTTCATAGACGGAGTCCACAGAAGCTTCAGGATTTGAAGAGTGTTAGTGTGGAAGAATGGGCAATAAATGGTTTGATTTATTTGCATGTGTGGATTGGATGAGTTGTTACCAACATCTGGTGAAATGTTTTTATAGCACCTTTAGAAATGTATTTACTACTTTTTTAAGAGAGTAGAGAAAAAGAGACCAAGTTCTAGCACTAAACTATCTATCTATCTATCTATCTATCTATCTATCTATCTATCTATCTATCTATCTATCTATCTATCTCTCTGTCTGTCTGTCTGCCTGTCTGTCTGTCTGTCTGTCTGTCTATCTATCTATCTATCTATCTATCTATCTATCTATCTATCTATCTATCTATCTCTCTGTCTGTCTGTCTGTCTGTCTGCCTGTCTGTCCGCTGTCTGTCTCTATCTCTCTCTCTGTCTGTCTATCTATCTATCTATTTATCTGTGTCTGTATATCTGTCTGTCTGTATATCTGTCTATCTGTCTTTTCTTTAGTAAACTGTTTATTTCTGATTGACAGTGGGAAACTATGCAGTACAAACAAACATCATCCCTCAATTCATATCTTAATCCATATCCAGACAGAACTTATTATCTGCTCATTCCCAATAATGCAATATGGTATTTTGTCCATATCATAAAACCCAAACCCCTCCCCACCACACACACACGCAGTACTTTCAATCACAACAACCTGGCTCGCAACAGGGGGGGAACGAAAACTGAGCTTTGATCCATTCGCCTTTTTTTCAATATCGTGGTGTGTGTTCCAGCTATCATTCCAGAATCAATATTTCAGGCCCTTTGTTCTGGATGCCTCTTCAAACAATGGCAGATGATCACTGAGTGCCACCCAGAGGGCTGCTGCTTACCAAGGCCTGCTAAATATGACAAGAAATTGTTTTTTAATGAGTCATAATTAGGGTATCATTTCTCGAAGGAAGTGTCATTATACCTTCCTTTTTTTCTTGTAATCTCTCTGCGCGGTTAAGACTGTCAATGATCCATACGGACAGAGGACATTCCAGTGCGGTTCCCTGGCTCTCTGGTTTCAGTGTGCTTCCTTTATGTGTGCTGTCAGGACACAGTAAGTGACTGGGCTCAGGGCAATGTTCTTTCAACAGTTCGCAGGCAGCACGTAACCGACACCTACAGGATATTTCAGTACGGGAAAAAAACACCAACTTGCACAAGTCTGAGCACCCAGTCCTTGTAAGTATCTACAGCCAGAACAGAGCAATAAACAGCAAATGACTGTCCAGTAAATTTCGTTGCGATTCCATTAGCAGGAGCGAAGCTGGGCCGCTCCACGGCTTAGTCATCGGACGCAAGTAAGCAGTCCTGGTCCGTACCACACACAGGCAGAGGAAGTGGCACGCCTCAGTACACTTGTAGTGGTTTACATTGCGACAGAGAGGCCAATGCATCGAACAGAGCTAATGATTCTGACCTGCGTGCGCAAGTGGATATCAACCTCCCCACGTCCGTCCAACTGGACGCCGCTCAAAAGCAACACTATTTGAGGCTTGGCAGGCGGCTCAAAGAGTGCAACTGTGAGCCACAGTGGGTAGCAGGAATGGATGGGAGGGAGTCTGAGGCGAGCTGAAGTCACCACAGGATGATTTGCTACCCGGTGTTTACCAAGCAGTCATAATTTATGGGGCATCCCCTATGCCGGCCGCTTCCAAATCCTGTCCTCAAGGACCCCCAGCCAGTCCATGTTTGTGTCCTGTTTCAGCTCCCGTACCTGAATCAGGTATTCAGAAGCTGAAGAGATCGCTGATGGCCTGGCCCAGGAGTTTTGTTGCCAGGAGGTTCTCCAGGGCTGGACTGCGGACCACTTTCCAGGATTACTGCAAGCGGAGAGCTGTTGTAGCTCTGCCGGAACGATCTGGAATGGTGATTAAAAGAGGGAAAATTAGGAATGCATGATGATGATGATGATGATGATGATGATGATGATGATGATGATGATGGGCAGTTCGAATTTACGAAATAATAGATAATTATACATAATCATAATGGACAGTTAATTTAATGTATTCATTTTAAAGATTGTTATTGAATGACTTTAGATTTGACTGAGAATACAGACTCATATTTGATGAGAGACATTTTATGAATGTCTATAAATGTTTAACCTGAAAAAATATCCTGTCTCAGCGTTGAGAGAGCATCCCATCCATTTCCTCCAGTGTGGAGTGTGACAGTTAGGAGAACGGCAAATCAAGTTATTTTGGAAAGCTCAAGCTCAAACTTCTTAACATTCTTAAAATGACGAGCATTCCCCAAAACCCTTCATAACTAAGATTTCTAAGTTGGCCCCACATATGGGTTGTGCACTGCATACAAGGCCTAAATGGGACCCATGTGAGATTACAGTAGGCTGTAATGTACGATGGGACGAAAGAAAAATGCTTAAAGAACTCTTCGTAGCAACTTTATTTAACTTGTATTTCTACCTCTTTCCTACCAAGCTTATGAAGTTCTGCTACTTTACAATTAGGTTCAGTATAAAACTGTAGTCCATATGTTGTGAGAGTACAAAAGTAAACAGTAGCAGTGATATATGTAGTGGACTTATGTTAATGTTATTATAATAACAGTAGCAGTGATATATGAAGTGGACTCATTAATGTTATTATAATAACAGTAGCAGTAAAATATATAGTGGGTTTATATTAATGTTATTATAATAACAGTAGCAGTGATATATGTAGTGGACTCATTAATGTTATTATAATCACAGTAGCAGTAAAATATATAGTGGGTTTATATTAATGTTATTATAATAACAGTAGCAGTGATATATGTAGTGGGCTTATATTAATGTTATTAAAATAACAGTAGCAGTGATATATGTAGTGGGCTCATACTACTGTTATTATGTGATTTTACAAGCTAAACCTCATGATTTGGGAACTAGTTGTCTTTTGGATGTTTAGCAAAGTTCTCTAAGACTGTCAGACTGGCTTTGCCATATGCAGCCAGCCTGGAGCTTTCTTATGATGGCACTGTTGACAAAAAAAGGCTACATTGTGAAAAGTAAATGTGTCTTTTTCATCAATAACTTCTCATCTAATGGCCCATTTATGACCCGGGTCGCTGTTGACCAGATATTATTTGAGTGATGGCCCTTTCTCAGAGCAGCACTGTGAATGGCAGGGTTGTGGTCATGATAGTGTTTGTGGAGCTGGTGTGGGTGTATCAGGCAGCGTGGCGTTTCAGAGCTGTTTCGACACACGTCAGTGTCACTGTAAGGTTGACGCCCAAAAATGTTCAGCCAAAAGCAGCTCTGTGGTCTGAAACTGACCATTAATGAGGGGCAAGAGGATGACTTGCACAAACAAATGCATCAATACATGGGTTGTACACCAACAATGTGGACATGATGGGTGTATTAACTTGGCTAGCACAAGAGGAACCATGCTAATTATTTCTATTTGTGATCTAAGAGTTGCATAGAGCCTCAACCTCCAATGGCAAGAACGAGGTCACACATTTTAGAGTTATTTATTAGATTAGTCCATTACACAATTCTAAATGGGGAGTGGGGGAGTGTAGGGTACCCCTATAGGCCTGTGCAAAGTATGACTGGGGACATTTAACAAAATGCAGTCAATACTGCAAAAATAGAACCATAACAAAGCATTTGTGTAAAATAGAGTGTGAAGAACCTTTTACATTTACTTCCTTAAACCTTTCTTCTTCACAGACACACCCCCAGCTAACATGTGCATGAAAGGGCCAATAAAGTGACCGGAGGGGTGAACCCAGGGCATATCTGGGTTGTACACTGTATGTAGGGCCTAGATGGGACCTATGTGAGATTACGGTAGTCTGGGGCCTATTTGGGAAGCCCAAATCAATAACTTCATATACGTACAATATCTACTGGGTAAGTGTGATGATTAACAGCAGATAACTGAGAATGAGGAGGTGTTTATTATCATTTTAAGTTTACTTTAATGTCACTTTAGTAGAGGATTTAGCATGAATGGATAATGCTTTTTATAAACTACATAATAAATCAAGACGTCATGTTCCTTATCAAAGAGATTATTTGCAGTTATTTAAGTAAATCAGTTCAGTCTGTAGTTTCAGCCTGACGGCCTGCGCTGTCAGATCCTGAATGGAAGTGATGTAATATGGGTAAACAAACCGGACCTCTAACAACTGGCTCCTGCATGTGTGCTGCCATGCCTCTGCCTATTAGCCAGCCCATGTTTACTTGGAGATGGTAGTTAACTAATCAGAAAACCATATTTACTCCAGTGTGGTAACCCAAAGTACTTTTCTAAGCCCTTGAAGCCTTTTGCAACCAAAAACAGACCCTAAATGACATAGGAGGCATGACACAAGACTATTTAAAGACTTTGCGTCTGTTTTCTTTGGACTTAGAAGCATCTTGAAGAAAATTATATCCATGGGGTGTGCTTAACCCATAGTGTTGGGGCCAGCAGTTTGAGGCCAGCAATTTCAATTAGAGAATGTGAAAATACAGAAGACTTTCTCCATGCTGCTTCAAGGAACTCGAAATCCGAAAATCCGAAAATTCAATGGTTCATTTTACGTTTTGACGTAATTGGCGAAATCCAAAAATCTTGGAGAGCCATGGGAGTTGGTGTTTCTGAACATGTCTATTTTAATACATGTTGGCCAACGTCTTCAATGTGCTTACTTTAAGTGTAGGGCCTAAAAGCATTCCCTCCAAAAAGCAATTGGCCTGATGAGTTTTACTTCATAAGCGGTTTTGCAAGATTACAGACTGCAGCCTAACTTCAGTGGTAATGGAAGCGCACTGATGATGCACTGACCACCCAGTGCTGCCGGACAGGGCCAGGGGGAGTGGTGGCGTGAAGAGACATGTGGGGAATGAAGCCTGCAGGGCTGTGATGTGTGACAGCAGATAGCACCGCCAGAGTACAGGTCAAGCGGCCTGCTGGCTGGACGACACCTCCTCCATTCATCCTACACACACAGGCCTGTCCGGAGCTGGCAGGGATCAGTGACCAGAGACTAGATAATTATCATGGGGGTCAGACCCGGCAAGAAGGTCAGTTAGTGAGTGTATGATGGACAGGAATATTTAGAAGAGAACCATGAGCCCTTTGTAAGAGTATGAGTGAATATATATGCTTAATGTGTACTGCCCATCAAAAGTTAGGATACATAGCTTTTCTTCAACGTGCTTAAAATGCGGTCTTTGTTGGTTAGAGATGGAATTAAACTAAGCAGGTTTACTTTGAGAAAAAGGTTTTAACAATAGTTTGGAAATAAAAACTCATTATTCAGGCAAAACCTGCTCTTCATGAAAGGAAAGCTGAAGGTTCGGGTTAAATATACCCAAAGGATTAGACATAGCTTTGTTTTCAGTGCAGACAATCACACTACAGTGCTTCTTAAGTTTTATTATTTTCTCTTCTTCTCTATATTTCCACCTATTTTTTTTAAGATCCTGTTCAAACTCTGACACGCCTGTCCTGATCTCAAATAGTGTGCTTGCATACAGCTTTTGGATAATATAGTAGTATAGTATAGTATAGATAGTATAGTAATATAGTATTTGTACAATAATAAAAAATAAAAAAAGTAATAAAATAATAAATAGATTAGAAATTATAAATAATAATTAAAAAAAAATTAGTTATAATGTAAATAACATATATGTTACATATATAAAATATATGTATATAATGTTATATATAATATAATATATATATATATTATAATATATAATGGGGCAAAAACACCATAGAAATGCATTTACATCCGTCTGTAAACTTTTAACTCCAAAATTTTAACATCTCTTCTGGTCACATTTTTCAAGCTACAGCCACCAAAATACAAGCCAAATGTATTGAACGAGCTTTTAGACAAACCGTCTTTTGGGTAAAAGTTTTGGTAACTTTTGGTAACATTTTATCCAAACATTTGTGGACACAGCTCTATTAGCCAAATGTATCAGATGAGCAACCTTCAATCTTGATCAATGGGCATATAATCTTTGTTTAGCAGCCCAAGACTGCTGAGCTGCAATCACACTTGCAGCAGTTTCAGCAGGAACTGCACGCTCTGGTTTAGTTAAATAATTAACAGTGAAAAATTTTTAAAACAAACAAACAAAAAAAATGTTTGAATTTCCAAAAATAGTTTCTTTTACAGGAGAAGGAAAAAACCTTAGCTTTCAATGAAACCCATCTAGCAGAGAATGGTATAGCAACACTGAGCAATGTTTTTAAAATGTTCCGGTAAGGTTAGCCTGTAACGTTACAGAAATAATGTTCCAGGAACGTTCTGAAAACATGTAACTTAGTAATGGTTTGCATCACAACATTATTAGAAAGTTTCCCACACAACATTCCCAGTTAGACAAAAATACACTGTAAAAACATGATAAATAAAATACAATACAAACTCTGATAAAACTGATACACAATCACACTGATAAATTATATCAATAAATTAAACTATAATTATATTAATAAATCATTAAACATTTCCCAAGAACTTCAGAATTGAATCTGAATCTACATTTACTAATATTAGAATAAACATTAATATTAACACTCCTACAGAACGTCTTGGTGGTTCTCCATCACTGTGTTCATCATTAGAACATCTCCAAAGTTCTCCTCTCTCATGGAGTCTAGTGTTATTTAGAGTTCTCCTCAGATCAACACCTGGTTTGGTGGTAAATCAGGGCTTAATGATGGTAAATCAGGTGAGCTGCTGCTGCTGCTGCTGCTGATGGAGTTGAACACATCCTCCACGCTGTGCTGGCTGGACTGGGGGGCGTCCAGGAGAAACCTGGAGGAACCGAGCTCTGTTCTTCAGACTAGCTCACCGACAAGATCTCACTACTTTCTTCAGAATGAGAAGCTCTTGCTCATTTTTACTAGATTCATGTTTATCTGCATCTGTTCTGATGAGATCTGATGTTTATACTGTAAAAACTCTCCTATAGATGAAAGACATGACTTTAGATAATGTGCAGACCTGTTGAAGACCAGTGTGGAGATCTGCTGCCCTCTGCTAAGAACAAGGTCTGGGTGGGCTGATATGGAGTGCGAGCTCTGCCGGGAAGTGACAGGGGAGTTTGGGGTGTGTGCTGAGGTCAGTTTGTATAGAAATATGGTTTTTGTGTGGAGCTCAGTGAGGCAGGGTTTAGGTCAGGCTACTGAAGCGAACTGCTGGTGGTCGGCTGTGTCCGAATACTTTACTGAAACGTCCTCTACTAGATTCAGCTGACCTGGTGGCCGTGTGGATCCATTGACTTGTCAGCTCTGCCAGTGTATTTACAGAAGCAATGAGATACCAAGGTAAACCATCAATCATTCATCCATCACTTCTGTATCTCTTATTACAGCACATCATTTATTCATTTCAAACAATGTATTCATATCTAGTTACATCCCTAGGGTATCCATAGCATTGTGTGTAGCACTGTATGTTAGGATGTGTGTATATATGTGTGTGTGCATGCTTGTTTGTACTCTTTAGGGAGATAAGCAGTGCAGGTGGTCTGTGTTTGGTGGGAACAGACCCACTGGCCATAGTCTACCTGTGACCCCCACCCAACACGCACACACACACATATGTACACACTCACAAACACACTAGGGGGAAACCCAACACTTCAACACTTCACACCCACAGCCTGCAGCTTGCTGGCCCCCCACACCCTGACAGGTCAGGCAATCTTTACACCCACTGTGCCCTGTCTGCTGCTATTGACCACTCCTGCTAGAGGAAACATGGGAAACCTAATCCGTGAGCCATTGCATATACACAGTGTGGACAAAAGTATTGGGACACCTGCTCATTCATTGTTTCTTTAGCATTGTGATTTGATTGCATTCAGCCATAATTCAGCATTAGTGAGTTCAGGATGTTGGATGATCACCACCCCACCTCATCCCCAGCTCCCTAAATCATCCCGAATGTATTGGATGGGACACCAACCATCATTCCAGAGGACACAGTTCCACTGCTGCACAGCTCAATGCTGGGGGGGGGGTGCATTCCTCTGGCTCATGCCTGGCATTAGGCATGGTGCCAATAGGTGCCAAAAACTGTGTATGTACATTTGCACAGCTGTGAAAGCAATGGGTGAACTTAAAGCATGAAGAAATGTATTCATTATAAGAGGTGTCCACAAACATTTGGACATATTGTGTACATGTGCATTTGCATTATGAACATGAGTCAGAATGTTTAAAATTATAAGTATCCAATTATTTATAGGACAATTAAATGAAATTGACCTCATACACATGGATAATATCAGTGGGTGTACCTATGATCTACAAATGATATCAATCAAGTATCTTATTTCTGTCTATAACTGTGACTTAGATAATGATCAGACCACATTTTATAGTAATAATAGTAATTATATAGTTAGTGTTATTAGTTAAGTTAGATTGTTAGTTGTATTTGTCTAGAATTATCTAGATTTATTATCTGATTTAGATATTGAATTGGTTTTGAAATCAATTCAGAATTCAAAATCCAGGTACTTCCAGAGGATTTACTTACTTTTTCTAGCCTGCACTGTGGATGTTGCAGTACAGCTATATTGTGGCTGAGGCAACAATCAAAGCGCATTTATCAAAGCACAGTAAAGTACATTAAGTAGTAATGTTGAAATCTAAGTAATTCCAAAGGAATCCAGAATTCCAAAAACTTCACTTACTTTTTCTAGCCTGCACTGTGGACATTTACATTTATGGCATTTAGCAGATGCTCTTATCCAGAGTGACTTACAAAAGTGCTTTGTTGTTTACTCAGTGAATGATGTGCTCATTAAAATACATTAGAAGTAAAACTGTTTGTGTGTTTTGTGATTTTTTTTGTTACATTTATTAGTAATCAGTGCAGAGATGCCTAGATTTGACAATTTCAAAAGGTTCACTTACTTTCTTACTTTCTTGCAAATGTACATGAGTGGTCTGTGCCCGCTCCCCCCTACTGCATTCAAAATTCGCCCCATATTGTGTATCTCGGCCCACTCTGTCTTTGTCCCACCCACGAGCGCTTGTGGGTGTTGTTGGAGAATCACTGTAATTGCAGTAATCTGATACAGTCCCACAGAGTGACGGAGCATCTCTGTATCAGAGACATAGCGGGAAGTAAAGGGTGTAATAAGGGCCTTGTCATTTTTCATCAGTGTTTCAGGGCAAGTATGATCCAGGCCAGAATGGAGCAGGCATGCGGCTGACACACACTACATCACGGGGGGCAAAAGGGAGGGAGGGGGGGTGCAGGAGCAGGGCTGTGATGTTCTTGGAAGCATGGCTGCTGGAAGTGAGGGCCTCTGAAGGTAAAAGCTATCGGCTTCTTCCATTCATCTTCATCTCGCAGGAGACAGCCTTTGTTCTTTTCCACTTCCTTCCGTCACAAAGCATTTGGAGGTAAGAGCCAGAGAAAATCAAGGACACACACACACACACACACACACACACACACACACACACACTCCACCCATATACACAAATTCAGTCCATACACACAACCCACTCATAAACACAAATAGAAACACAAACACAAACCAAATACCAAAGAGTACACACACACACACACACACACACACACTAGACAGATACAGATACTGTATGTGTGTATACACTCACAAACAATGTATTACATACATTACACACACACATACACACACTGCACAAACCACCCACCAACAAATACACATTCTATTTATACCCCACACACACATTTACATACAAACCACCCAAAAACACACACCCTGTCACAACTAAATACAAGCACACACACACAGACACACAAATATGGACCATTCTTCAATTATGAAAGCTTTTATGCCCCCAGATTATAAATACATATTGGTAATGCTAGCCTAAGTATATACAGCTCTGGAAAAAATGAAAAGACCACCCTACATGATCAGGTTCTCTGGTTTTACTATTTATAGACTGTGTGTTTAGGAAAATTATTGTTGTATTTCATTAATCATGGACAACATTTCCCCTATATTCCAAATAAAAATATTTACTATTTAGAGCATTTATTTATTTGCAGAAATGACAACTGCTCAAAAACAACTGCTTAAATAATGCAAAGAAATGATTATAATAATTATAATACAAAGAAGTTATTATTGAAATTGAAGCACAGTACTAATATCTGAACTTTAAGAGCATTCAGAAATCACTATGGTGAAATAACCTCGACTGCCAATCACAGCTCTCACGTCTAGGCCGGCTCTCCACTAGTCTTTTACATTGCTGTTGGGACTTTATGCCACTCATAGTCTGCAGATTCAGCTAACTCAGCTTTGTTTGTATAAAACAAATGCAAATTTAAGAAAAAGTAAATTAATTGGTCTCTTTATATATATAAAGTTTACTTTGCAACTTATGCAACTTATATATCATATATATGGAGTTTTATTTAAATATATATATATATATATATATATATTACTTATTGCACCACTACAAAAGCACTAGAATCATTGATTTCCATTTTTATAATGTTTTAATCATCAGCACTTTGCTACTTGAGCCTTTTTCCCGACCCCGACTTCAAAAACTAAGCAATACATAAAAAAATAACAATGTGCATTTTTATAATAACCTTAAAAGGATTGACTGAATGTATTATTTCCATTCATCTACCCAACTTTTGTATATTGCAAATCTAGGTCATTCCAAAAGGGTCACTTACTTTTTCTAGTCTGAACTGAATGAACTGATGAGAGACATGAACAGTAGAACTGTGTGAGTGTTATTGGTGCAGTTAGATTGTGTTTGTCTTTAACTATGACTTAGACAGTGAGCGATGGTAAAGTAAACGAAATAAACATTTTAAAGTTGCAAAGTAAACTTCTGAAAACTAAATGACACTGTTGTTTGGTCAATATGACCGTAAGACATCAGTAAAGCTCTAGAGACAAAAAAAAAAAGGATGAAAAAGTAAGTGCACCCTTTGAAATGACCTGGAATCTCATGCCATCTTTACATCTTTGCTTTAAAACATGTACAACCGGCTTTACTGACATAATTCATAACAATAATTATTGCTATTTTTAAGTTAAAAAGAGGTAAAAAAAAGAGCACCCCCCTTACAAACCACCCATCTACACACCCACCCACCCACTCACAACCACATACAAGAGTACACAAAGATACACACACACACACACACACACACACATAAATACAAACCACCCACCCTCCCACCAGCCTACACTCCCACCCTCTCACAACTACACACAAGTGTACACACAGGCACACACACACACACACACACACACACACACACACACATATACATATAAACCACCCACCAACCTACACACCCATCCTCTCACAACCACATACAAGGGTATACACAGTTACACACACACGCAAACACACACACACACACATACACACATACAAAGCTCCCACCCACCTACACATACAACCACCCTCCCACAACCACAGACATACAAAGTGTACACACAAATACAGACAGTGTCTCACACATACACACATACACACACACACACCCACCCCTACACACATGCATAAATCCACACAACCACCCACCGATACACAGGTCCAGCCACCCACGCACCAGCGCTTTTTAATTTGATTGTCCGTCTAATCATGGTCAGAGCTGTCTTGTGGATGGAAACACACACAGTCTTCATGTGGTGGGTTCTGTTTCCAAAGAGTCCTTTTAGAAACAAACCAGCCGTCTTCGACTGTCATTTAAAGTAGCAAGCGCCGACGGGACAGTTGGCAAAGAGCACAAACCCAGAGCAGTCCCAAAGATAACGGAATCGGCCCCTGAGCATCAGCAGAGTATTCCTCTAGAAGACAACTCCTTTAAAATGATGATGATGAGTTAAGAAGAAGCTCCTGGTCTCGTTCTTCTCATTCTGGATCTTTTTGGGCTTCAGTAAAATGCTGAGAGAGGTTAGCAAAAGTAAAGTCTTCCACAAGCTGGAGCAAAACAACAGAGTCACTAGAAAAGTGGCTTTCTGAAAATTCCATCATTCATCCCCACTGGAAAAAGTGTACAATCATTTTTATGAAGCTTAAAGCATAAAACTGCGCAATTAGTTTTGTCATTTGCCAAATTTGGTGCTTGTAGCTCGAAACATGTGACCACTAGAGAAGTTTGAATGTTTGGTTAAAAGTTTATGGACACATTTCAATGCATTCCAATGGGGGGGGAAATCCGCAAAAATCTGTTGCTATGTGGAAACCATGCATCTGATTTAAAAAGACATTGTATACAAACCCACATTAAACAGTCAGGCCGTGTGAATAATGTGGAGTTGATATGGTGTCCATATCTTGAAAACTGGGATGAGATACAGTGAAAATCAGGCATAATAATAATAATAATAATAATAATAATAATAATAATGCTCACTTATTCTGTGTGTGAATTATTACAGCCTGTCTGTTTAAGTCCTGCCTTCTCACCACCACTGTTGGTCTAATGTTGGTCAAACTGCTTCCCACTACAGCCGATTGACCACAGCAAGTGCAAATAAACCCAAACCAGTTTGACTTATTTTATTGATACATTTATTAATATTAGTTTTTTTACATTAAAATAATTAAATGAAAATTATTACAGCTTGTCTGTAAACCCGGCTGTTTAAGTCCCGCCTTCTCAACACCACTGTTGGTCTAATGTATCTGCATCTACATCAGATTGCCCACTGAAGTCCCCTCTACCTGCGTCAGACCAGCTGCCACCTACCAGCAGGCCTTGCCCCCACACCACCCATGCCAGACCAGTGGCACACCCTCCTACCACTGCTACCTGTCTAATGACCATGTTCAAACCTAAATGGACTCTTAACTATCTGCCACTATTAATATCACCACTACTAACTATCATTACTCCGACCATCACTGCCATGACTATATGAAGTTCTACTACACCATGATTATTATATTATGATGATGAATATGTTGCACGTCTGAGCAGTTCGACAGTTTAGATGGTTTGGTAATTTTTATCAATAATTAATAAATAGTTCTGATCAGAGGAGGATGGGTCGGGTCTCCCTTGTGAGTCTTGATTCCTCCCAAGGTTTCTTCCTCCAGCTCTGAGGGAGGTTCTCCTTGCCACTGTCGCCGTTGGGGCTCACTAGGGGTCTTGGATCCTTCATGTTTTTTTTACGTTATTTCTTTTTTCTCAGTCTTTTACTAATTACTGATTATGTAAAGCTGCTTTGTGGGACAACAGTTGTAAAAAGAGCTATACAAATAAATTTGACTTGACTTAACTTGACATCAACTGTTGGTCAAACTGCTTCCCACCACAGTGAAGTTGCCTTAACGCAAACGCAGATAAACCCAGACCTGTTCGATTTTTTCTTTCTTATTTAATTGATGTTTTATTAATATTTGTTTTATACATGAAAATAATGACATAAAATGTCTGTAAACTCGACTGTTTAAGTCCCGCCTTCTTCAGGGCCCACATGAACTAAAAAATATAATTTTAAGACACAAACGCTGAAATGAAAGAAGATGCCTTATCAATATAGACTATGATAGAGATATGAAACTCTCTGAAATCTAAAGGGGGTGTGGTTACTTCCCGTCCCCATCTGACTACGATGACTGTATTCACATCCACCCAAACAAACTGCTCCAAGGGTGAAAACCAACCAGAATCGAATTTAACCAGACTATAAAGTGCAGTTACACTAAGTACCGGAACTGCCCAGAACAGAACTGGCCATTATAACTCAGGACTGGACCCTCTGTAAAAGTACAATCAATTAAAACACTCTGAAAAGTCCCAATTCCCCACAGCTGTAGTCAGGTACTGTACATGTAACCAGACCCGCCCAAAGCATGCTTGAATTACACGGACGCTTATGGCCCCAACGCCCCAGGTGGCCCCAACAGCAATTAGATATCATGATAAAAAATATATATTTTAATGTTATCACATTAAAGCCTATGGACTGATGAGGCATCTGGTGCTGAGGTGGTAGTATGGGGGCGCTCCAAATGAAAATCTGCTCAAGGCCCCATAAAGGCTTAGGCCGGCCCTGCATGTAACTGAGAAAACACAGCTAGCCTCTACCCACCTGTTGGCAGGGTACGTACCAGGTGGATGAAAGCTACAAGCTGGATGCAGACAGACGATGGAATGAACAGGGTCTGAACGACTGGGCAGAGCAGCACTGAAACCCACCCAAAAGCCAACAGCGGCGGAGAGAAAGGCGCACGATTTAATTACAGATAGCGACAGAGCAGGGTGGAGGTGCCGACAGGCTGATGGAGGTATAGAAACAGGTTTAACTGACAGACATGTGGCAGGATGAAGGAAAGACATAGAGAGAGAGATAGAGGGAGAGAGAGGGAGCTTACAGCAACAAGGGTGGCAGACAAGAAAAAAAAGCACACAGCAATTACGCCATGCTGCTACCTGGTTTGGCTTGTTTAGATATAATTAGCATGCATACTGCACCCTCTAAGCACAGACTCTCACCTATTTACAAAATACACACTGGTACAGTAAATAAACCCCAGCAGCTTTATGGGTATTTACTTAGTAATCTCATGCTCACGACACGCTTTTCTTGATGTGAGGGCGGAGGAGCAACCAAGAAGCCGGCAGATGAAAGCGGGAGGGCTGTTTTTAAGGTTAAGCTCACTGTTGTTTAGTCCAAAACTAGGCCACAGTGCCTGAAGATCAGTCCTAAGGCATGGTTTAAGACTTTATGTGATTGATGTTTGAGCTCCAGAAAGGTGTCCAGAAGCAGACGAGACCAAGAGGGGGTTGTTTCATCACACGCTGCTCTTATCCAGAGTGACTTACAAGGTTACTTGTATTACAGAGGTGGGGCAATGTAGTGTTAGGAGTCTGGCCCAAGGACTCTTATTGGTGTAGTGCAGCATAGTCACCCAGATCAGGAATCGAACCCCAGTCTCCCACAAGGTGTGGTAGTTTAGTGGCGTTATCTGTTGCACCACACCAACCACTATAGCTGATGCTATTGAGTCTGAACTGACCTGGCCCCAGAGTCGTAAAGTTCATAGAAGAGTTAACGTTAGGTTAATGTTGGGTTTAGGCATAGATTAAGGTGTAGGTTAAGGTTGGGTCTAAGTGTAGATTAAGGTGTAGGTTAAGGTTGGGTCTAAGTGTAGATTAAGGTGTAGGTTAAGGTTAGGTGAGGGTTAGTCTCAGGTACAGATAAAGTTGTAGATTAAGGAAAGGTTAAGATTAGGTTTAGGTGTAGATTAAGGTAAAGGTTAAGGTTAAGTTAACGTTAGGTTAAGATTAGGTTTAGGTGTAGATTAAGGTAAAGGTTAAGGTTAACTTAATGTTAGGTTAAGATTAGGTTTAGGTTTAGGTGTAGATTAAGGTAAAGGTTAAGTTAATGTTAGGTTAAGGTTGGGTCTAAGTGTAGATTAAGGTGTAGGTTAAGGTTGGGTCTAAGTGTAGATTAAGGTGTAGGTTAAGGTTAGGTTAGGGTTAGTCTTAGGTACAGATACAGGGGTAGATTAAGGTGTAGGTTAAGGTTGGGTCTAAGTGTAGATTAAGGTGTAGGTTAAGGTTAGGTTAGGGTTTGTCTTAGGTACAGATACAGGGGTAGATTAAGGTGAAGGTTAAGATTAAGTTAAGATTAGGTTTAGGTATAAAACAACCCAGTGCTACATTCAGAGGAAACGTGACATGGGAGACCTACTCAACATTAAGACAGTGGTATTAATGTTATGGCTGATCAGTGTATACTACACAGTGACAGTGTTCAGTAATGTCAAAAGTGACATAAGTCAGACAGTGACTTTAATTTTGACACAGTCTGGTCAGAGCCACAATACTGTTGGCTCTCTCAGTAGAGAGAGAGTGTTCAGTATGATGCTCGCTCGACCATTTTAGAATCATCTTCCCAGCTGGATGATGGATACAACGAAAGAACGATAGAATGATAGATGTTGTGATCTGGTTGAGTGCGATGAGGCATTTAATAATGTGATGTCAAGTAACCAAGATCCAACATCTTCTAAACATCACATGCTAACATCATATTGCTATAAATGACCTTTTAGCTGTGAGGTATGGTGACATGCAACGACTAATCGACTTAGTCGACTAAAATCCACAAAAAAATGGAAACAGAAATGCAACCATAACAGTGTAGGATACAGTTTTACTTAAGCTGCTCATTTTTACAGCAGTAATTCCGTCCATTTTTATGCAAAGCTGCAGTGAAAACACACAGACTGAGCAGCTGTCCATCACAACGGAGCATGTGGACAAAACCGGTACGGCTGCACAGCCACCCAACTGCAGCCCTATCACTCTGGTGTGTGAGTGGAGAGCAGAGTTCTATTAGTGTGAGGTGTGGGAGTCTCATTTGGAGACGGGCAGAGTGTGAAGTAAGTATAACATAACATTAATATCATTAATAACATTAATACCACTGGCCTAATGTTGAGTAGGTCACCCATGTCACCCATGTTTCCTCTGAATGTAGCACTGGGTTATTTTTACACCTAAACTTAATCTTAACTTAATCTTAACCTTCACCTTAATTTACCCCTGTATCTGTACCTAAGACTAATCCTCACCTAACCTTAACCTACACCTTATCCTACACTTAGACCTAACATTAACCTACACTAAGACCTCATCTTACCCTACCCCATAATCTATGCCTAAACCCAACCTTAACCTAATGTTATCTCAACCTTAACCTTTACCCTAACCTACACCTAAACCTAATCTTAACCTTTCCTTAATCTACAACTTTATCTACCTAAGACTAATCCTCACCTAACCTTAACCTACACCTTAATCAATACCTATATCTAACCTTAATCTACACTTTTATCTTCACCTAAACTTAACCTTAATCTACACCTGAACCTAACCTAACCTAACCTTAACCTACACCTTAATCTATACCTGAATCTAACCTTAACCTTCACCTTAATCTACCCTGTATCTGTACCTAAGACTAACCCTCACCTAACCTTAACCTACACCTTAATCTACACTTAGACCTAACCTTAACCTACACTTAGACCTAACCTTAACCTAGACCCTAATCTATGCCTAAACCCAATCTTAACCTTTCCTTAATCTACAACTTTATCTGCACCTAAGACTAACCCTCACCTAACCTTAATCTACACCCAAACCGAACCATAACCTAACCTTATTCTACATCTTAATCTACACCTCAACCTAATCCTAACCTAACATTAACCTACATCTTAATATATACCTAACCTTAACCTAGACCTTAATCTACACTTAGACCTAACTCTAAACTACACCTTAATCTACACCTAAACCTAACCTTAACCTACACCTTAATCTACACCTAAACCTAACCTTAACCTACACCTTAATCTACACCTAAACCTAACCTTAACCTACACCTTAATCTACACCTAAACCTAACCTTAATCTACACCTTAATCTACACCTAAACCTAACCTTAACCTACACCTTAATCTACACCTAAAACTAACCTTAATCTACACCTTAATCTACACCTAAACCTAACCTTAACCTACACCTTAATCTACACCTAAACCTAACCTTAACCTATGCCTTAATCTACACCTAAACCTAGCCTTAACCTGACAGGTTGTGTGTGTGACGACTAAATAGGTCATATTCTTGGACTGGAACACTTGACCTATTTGGACGTTTCTCAGTGAGATCATGCTGTTCTGACCAGAGAAGCTCCACCACAAACTCTAATACATGCTTCCAGGCTTTATGTAATAGTAAAAGGCCTGGCTCTGTGAGGTTGGACCACACTTAGCTTCCATCAACTCTTGTGTCCAACACCCCCAGAGCCCATGGAAGCAGTGGCCAGCTGGGCTCAGCAGACCCTTGTAATTAGCTCTTTGTGTGAAGGCCTTCATTTTGCTTCTCCTTTTATATCTCACCACGTGGCAGCCATCATTATTCTACCAATATAACGATTAGAGATGGTCAGAACGTGCCAGCTGGTGAGCGTGTGCAGTCCTATGGCATGGACGCATGTACTTTGGGAATTGCGAATTATAAAGCATGTGGACCGTAATACCCGCTCATTACTGAAATGAAGGGGGTTATAATATGGGACTGGCCATATCACACCAGCTTTAGCTGCCTCCAGGAACACAGACCTGTCATTGACTAAATGAGACAAATAGGCTTTTCCTGTTTGTGGTCAAACAAGATTTGGGGAGGTTGAGAATATCCCTCGCTTTCTGCTTTTGAGAACAGGATTCAGACAGGGAATAGGAGCGGGCCTTTTTCATCCAAATCATTATCAGCCACTATTTACCTAGGACTGTGAGTGGATGCTATTGTCTGGTAGGAGATGAAAGAGGTCCAGGAGGTTTTCTGAAAGGCCAGTCTCCATGTGTGGCCAGCGGAATAGTATCTCGCTTGTCTTCTTCTGTTCCCGGCGTGTAAATCAACCTCTAACTGTTACAAAAGATGGCAGAATGTGAAGTGTTGCTCCTACATCAAAGCAATGGGAGACAGGTTTCTAAGCTGAACAAAGCCTGGAGAGAATGTGGATCCATCACTTCACGTGCAAAAAAAAGATCAATTCTCTAAAACACACACGTAGAAGTTCCTCATCCCCTCCCTCGGTCTCGCCTTCTCTCTCAGCCCGGAGAAGTTATTAATGCACAGTGTTCATTACAGCTGTTCAAACATGGGGTCGGCAAATGACCCGCGGTTTAGGAAAACACTGTGATTTACTCAGCAGTGTGTGTTAAAATAATCCAAAGGGGAGCATAATAACATTTGTCATAACTCACAGGGCGCCTGGTCCTGGAGTGTCAGGAGTGGAGGTGAGGGAGGCGGAGGAAGAAAGAAAGAAAGAAAGAAAGAAAGAAACGAGGGTAAAGATGACTAGGAGGCTAGGAGTCACAAAGCAGTGATGATGAGTGCGTGCACTGGCTTAGAGAGAAATCCCATTAGCGGCGAGGCGCACCAAAGACGATGCATGTTCCTCAAAATCCCATCTCCTTCATCTCCAGAGGAGGTCCTGGAGTTTTCCATAAGATCAGAGACAGTCCTCTTCTCTTGCCTGGAGGCCGAAAGTAAAGTCAGTGCCACAGTTGCTTTGTATGTGTGTTGCTCAGGGTAATTAGCATGAAACTGCTGCCACCATGGTGGCTGAAACCGCACAGTTCCTGCGGGCAGCAGTGCCCAAACAGAGCCTCTCTCCACGCGCAACCATGGGTCACACTTGGATGCCTTTCTGGCTATTCCAATTCCTTTGAGACGGCAAAGAGGGAACAGAAGAGCTAAAGCAGAATGGAAGCAAGGAGGTGGAGAGGAGAAGGAAGGAAGGAGGTACATCAGAGGCAGCGGAGGAGGACGGGAACAGAGATTAAACTGAGGCTAGAAGAAGAAGTCCTGTGAAAGAAGAGAAAGAAGAAGCAAGAAAGAAGAAGGTCATGGCTTGAGTTTGTTTGGAAGCTGATTGACGTTCCTTAGCCACCATTCAAACAATCCTTCCCTGCAATCTTCCATCAATTTCTATCATCCATCCACGTCCAGGTGGGTTAGCTTCAGTAAACAGGCTCATTGCGCACAGTGGACACTGGGGCATTGAGGATCTCTGGAGATGGACTTGTAGATTGTTTATACTTTTGCTGATAATTCTCTGCTCTTTCTTTTCTCCAGGCTCAGTGTGGTACACAGACCCAGAGTCAAAGACTGAGTCAACTTTTCTCCATTGAAACTAGCTGGACCTGCAGTTTCTATATTGCAGCCTGATCTCCCAGTGAAAATTACATTACTGTAACCAAGCAAAGACTGCAAAACTGTCAAATTTGATGACCTTAATCTACACCAACAACTAATACTAACCTAACCTTAACCTACACCTTAACCTACACCTAAACCTAATCTTAAACTAACCCTAACCTACACCATAACCTACACCTAAACCTAATCCTAAACTAACCTTAACCTAGACCATAGCATACACCCAAACCTAATCTTAAACTAACCTTAACCTACACCATACCCTACACCTAATCTTAAACTAACCCTAACCTACACCTAAACCTAATCTTAAACTAACCTTAACCTAGACCATAGCATACACCCAAACCTAATCTTAAACTAACCTTAACCTACACCATACCCTACACCTAAACCTAATCTTAAACTAACCTTAACCCACACCATAACCTACACTTAAACCTAATCTTAAACTAACCTTAACCTACACCATAACCTACACTTAAACCTTATCTTAAACTAACCTTAACCTAGACCATAGCCTACACCTAAACCTAATCTTAAACTAACCTTAACCTACACCATAACCTACACTTAAACCTAATCTTAAACTAACCTTAACCTACACCATAACCTACACCATAACCTACACTTAAACCTAATCTTAAACTAACCTTAACCTAGACCATAGCCTACACCTAAACCTAATCTTAAACTAACCTTAACCTACACCATAACCTACACCATAACCTACACTTAAACCTAATCTTAAACTAACCTTAACCTAGACCATAGCCTACACCTAAACCTAATCTTAAACTAACCTTAACCTACACCATAACCTACACTTAAACCCTATCCTAAACTAACCTTAACCTAGACCATAGCCTACACCTAAACCTAATCTTAACCTACACCTTAATCAACACCTAAACCTAGTATTAACCTACACCTTAATTAACAACTAAACCTAATCTTAACTAGTCTTTAACCTACACCCAAATCTATACCAACACATTGACCTACACCTTAATCAACACCTAAACCTAATCTTAACTAGTCTTTAACCTACACCTTAATCTATACCAACACATTAACCTACACCTTAATCACCTTAAACCTAATTTTAACCTAAAACTTAAAAAAACCCACTCTGTAATCTACACTCTAACCTAATCTTAATGATTATTAACATACTCCCAAATCTACCCCAACACCTCAACCTACTCTGTAATCTACACCTAAATCTAATCTTAATTTAATCTTGACCTATACCTTAATCTACATCTAAACCTAACCTTAATTTAGCTTTAACCTACCCTTTAATCTATATCTAAACCCAGTCTTACCTACACCATATCTAAACCTTATTTTAACCCATCTTTAACCTTCACCTAAAACTTATCTTAACCTTTATTCTAACCCTAATCCTAATCCTCATTCTAACCCTAATCCTAACCACAGTAAAATGAAGAATCATTGATGTTTCTTCTTTAGTGTTGGGCAATTCATTTCTTTTTTAGAAGCTCCAGAAACTTCTTCAACATTATCTCCCAGCACTGTTTTTTCAATTCTTCTCTGAGTCCATTACAGATGTGTGTGCAGTTGTGTGTATTTCGCTCAGCAATGCTTCCAGCAAACAAGTGGAAAAACAACAGCAACCAAACAGGTTGTATTTTTGGACTGGAACAATCAGCCTATATGGACGTTTCTACGTGAAATCACTTTGCCAGCACCTCTTACTGACCACAGCTACACATTAAAAAAGAATCACATGACAGAAATCCTACTTTTAAAAAAGCTACCAATCATTTTGTCCAGTCCATTTCTGGATTTCGGTGAGGAATGACATCAGAGATCTGTACTTTTCTTCTTTTGTTTCAACGCAAACCAAAGAAATAAACATGCGACTACCAAAGCATTTGTAACTGCAACAATGCTCTGGAAAAAAGTGGGTCATTTTCTGGAAGAAGTGCAGGGGTCATGGCTGTAGAATGAGCAGAGGTCATGTCAGAGCCAGTTTTTGATTCTGCTGTATTTTCCAGCCTCTGGCTGAAGTAGGTTGGACAGTGGAACCCTTTTGACTGCATTGCAGATTGCTTCTGTGGCTGCTGCTCGTTTCCTGCTCTCAGGCCTGCTGATGGAGATCCACTCCCGTTACTAGGTGAGCTCTGAGGAGCGGAGAGCCGCACATGGGAAACGGGCCTCACTCGTGTTAAATTAAGCTGTCCACAAGTTGATTAATTCAGCTCCCTTTTCTTCCGCAAACAAAACGCTCTGTGCACATATCATCGCTGGCTCGGGAAGGCAAACAAATGGCATCATCAGCCATGCATGTTTTGGGTTACCTAATATTACTCCCACTGTGAAAACAACAGCTCAGTGCCTCAAGGACTTCGTGGGTAATGGTGTAATTTATGCTGTTGTGTAGAGATTGCTGCGTGTGTTGAAACGCTGCTTATAATGCTGTAGTCATGCAAAAGACCCTTCCAGAGCCA
Organism: Salminus brasiliensis; assembly: GCF_030463535.1. NCBI lineage: Eukaryota > Metazoa > Chordata > Actinopteri > Characiformes > Bryconidae > Salminus > Salminus brasiliensis. The sequence continues at coordinate 44,022,359 of NC_132881.1, forward strand.
AAGAAAGCTCTTAATGATACTCAACGAACATCTAGTGATGTACAGACGCTGGTTATTCCCATGATATGTGTGGCATTATTTGGACTGTACTATATGTGGCATTTGGACCAACCAAAACCAAGTCTTCTCCAAGTGCTGTCATTATTAACCAGGGCAATAGAGGTATGATGGGATTAGTAGTAATGGTGTGTCTATAACAACTTACACAACACCAGAGGATATCAAGATTGAAAGAAAATAATATATAAAAGAACAAATATAAACTAAATTGACAAAAGTATTGGGACACATGTTCATTCAAAGTTTATCTCTACTGTCCAGGGAAGAAGGCTTTCTACTAGATTTTAGAGCATTGCTGTGAGGACATGACCGACCTCAGGATATTAGATGATCATCACCCCACCTCATCACCCCAACTCCCCAAATCATCCCTGACATATTGAATGGATCACCATGCATCATTCTAGTGTTTCTATCGTTGCTAACTCAGGCTCTATATGCTGCTAACTGCACTATGTAGCTCTGTTGAAGCGGGCAAGGCAAATAATGTGAGAACTGTGTAACGCAGTGATGGTGCTTTACCTTTCAGCTTGTCCAGAAATGCATGTGTAATGTGCATGTTGTGCGACATGTCAGATGGTAACTGTCTGTCCGAGTCTAGAAATCTCACAAAAAAAGTATGACCTCTGTGACCCTTGGAATCGTCCTATTCATCACCCTGAGTTTGGTTATGCTTGCATTGAAATCAGCCTCACTGAAGAAGCCTGAAGAGGACTTACGTCATGTGTCAGGATGTCAGCAGCTCCCCATGTTCTCCACTGGAGAAAACAAACACATCCCAGGGAGTCGAGCTCAACAAACACAATGGCACAGCACCAACCACAATGCCGTGCCTCTCCAGCTTAGTCTTGGGAGAATCTAATACTGTATATTAATCCCAAAATTGTGGTCTACCAATCCTGCATGCTCAGCCTGCAGCTCTACAGCAGCTGAGCCATGGTAACTATACACCAGAATGGTGCCTCAACTCGTTTCACCTTCTCTGCCTCAGAAGGATTCTGGGAATCAGTTGGCATAAAGTATTTTCCTAACAAGGAGATCCTAGCCTGAATAAATATTCCTTGCAGGTTTGCTCACCTATCTCACCTATCAGAGATGCCTGTGCTGATTTGGGCAGTATACGGATGTCTGTCAATATGATATGAAGGCATGGGGCACTGATCTCATATACGTAAAGACAGAAGGTGACCAGACCGCAAAGCTCTCTGTCGGCTCCAACTCAGCAAGACCAAGTTGGTTGACAAGTATGACCAGCATGGCTAAGCAGGTTGACCAGCATGACCAGCATGTAGAAGCTGGACAACCAGCATGACCAGCATCAACAAGCTGGATGACCAGCATGACCAGCATCAACAAGCAGGATGACCAGCATGACCAAGTTGGTCAACCAGCATAACCAGAATGACGAAACTGCTAGACTAGCATGGCCATCATAACTAAGCTTGTCGACCAGCATGAGCAACATCAACAAGCTGGACAACCAGCATGACCAGCATCAACAAACTGGACGACCAGCATGACCAGCATCAACAAGCTGGACGACTAGCATGACCATCATGACTAAGCTTGTCAATCAGCATTAGCAACATCAACAAGCTGGATGCCCAGCATGACCAGCCTGACTAAGCTGGTCAACCAGCATAATTAGCATGACTAAACTGCTCGACTAGCATGACCGTCATGACTAAGCTTGTCGACCAGCATGACCAGCATCAACAAGCTGGATGACCAGCATGACCAGTATCAACAAGCTGGACAACCAGCATGTCCAGCATCAACAAGCTAGATGACCAGCATGACCAAGTTGGTCAACCAGCATAACCAGAATGACGAAACTGCTAGACTATCATGGCCATCATAACTAAGCTTGTCGACCAGCATGAGCAACATCAACAAGCTGGACGCCCAGCATGACCAGCATCAACAAACTGGACGACCAGCATGACCAGCATCAACAAGCTGGATGACCAGCATGACCAGCATCAACAAGCTGGACAACCAGCATGACCAAACTGGTCAACCAGCATAATCAGCATGACTAAACTGCAAGACTAGCATGACCAGCATGACTAAGCTTGTCGACCAGCATGACCAGCATCAACAAGCTGGATGACCAGCATGACCAGTATCAACAAGCTGGACAACCAGCATGTCCAGCATCAACAAGCTAGATGACCAGCATGACCAAGTTGGTCAACCAGCATAACCAGAATGACGAAACTGCTAGACTATCATGGCCATCATAACTAAGCTTGTCGACCAGCATGAGCAACATCAACAAGCTGGACGCCCAGCATGACCAGCCTGACTAAGCTGGTCAACCAGCATAATTAGCATGACTAAACTGCTCGACTAGCATGACCGTCATGACTAAGCTTGTCGACCAGCATGACCAGCATCAACAAGCTGGATGACCAGCATGACCAGCATCAGCAAGCTGGACAACCAGCATGACCAGCATCAACAAGCTGGACGACCAGCATGACCAAACTGGTCAACCAGCATAATCAGCATGACTAAACTGCAAGACTAGCATGACCAGCATGACTAAGCTTGTTGACAAGCACGACCAGCATCAACAGGCTGGACGACCAGCATGGCTAAGCTGAGCGACCTGACCTGCATCACCGTTAAGTCCTCCTTATTCCCTACTATTTACTACTTCATGTGTCCCTCCAAGTAAGTGACGCTCTTCACTGCTGCCTATACTACGAACACATTAGGACATTTGCATCCTCACAAGGAAATGGTTCCCATCTAGGCTGCACAGTAGATGTAAAATGTATGAGATATCAGAATATTAATTATCATAAGTGCTCCTTAGTTGTCCTGTTATTTCTTTATGTGAGTGTAAAGAAATACATAAGAAGTTAAGAAGTGCATACGCTGTGAACTAGTAAGAAAGTAAAGCTACCGTGTACTCAGTCACTAATTACTAAATTACTAAATTATAACAGACATATTTAATATATAACAGTTAATTACTGTTAATTACGATGATGGCATAGCCTACTGTGGATCGAAACAGAATCCTCTTTACAGCCGTTTGCGATCTTTTCATGGCTGGTTTGTTGTTTGCAGTTCTGAGATGCCGGTCATAACGAGCAGGACGACGGCGAGGACGGCGTCCACCACACCCTGCAGTTCTGGAAGCGCCATTTTTTACACCAGCTTTGGATTCAGCATTTCAGAATGTGAAAGGCAACCTTTGGAAATCAGCCCATCCGTAGGGTCAGCCGTCTCTCCAGTCACCGGCCACCCGTGCCAACTGATGAGGGAATCGTGTGACTTATGGCACGACCCGTCACCGTTTATCCCAAAAACCCCTTTTGGCTTCTTACTATAGTATTCTAACCCAGTTACTGTTACTGTAATAACTCCCTTCATCACCCTCAGTGTTACCAAAAGCTATTCTCACCATTTGCCTTTAAAAAAACTGTAAACGGACAGCTGACAGAGTGCTAGCTAGATTACACCAAAGCCCTTTTCACCCTCCTGTTGTGAGGTCAGCACTCATCAGCACCTAGCAATTCCAGGGAAGACACTCTGATATACTAATTCCATCTCTCTCCCTCTCTTTGCTCTCTTCCAAGTTAATTACTGCCCACCTGTCCAGCTTGACACTGACGCTGATGGAAGGTTGACCACCAGGGTCTCCTGCCTGCCTGCCTCAGGCCAGTTACCTACCCCACATTCCCGGCATCTGCTCATTCCTGGTGTACCGAGACTTGGGTGTATGACTTGGGTGTTGGTGTTAAGATGAATTTCTATTTATAAGAGGGGTTTTTTTGACCGGAGAAGGATGGGACCCCATGGTTCCTCCCAAGGGTTCTTCTAAAAAAATAATCATTTGAAAAATTGAAATTGAAATTAAGATTTTGGGTTGAGTTAACTTAAAAGGTTCAAACTAAAGTATGAAGATTTTATGTTATGCTAACCTCATTTATTTTAGTTATTCTACTATTCAACTTTATGTTTTTTTGTTTACATAAAACATAATAACATATTTTTAGGGCAAATTTTTAAATGAATTAAATAAACTCATATGGGCTTACGAAGCAGTAGAAGACGATAAACTGACGCTGTACTTAGTTACTTATTACTAAATTGTTGAGTGCATGAGTGATAGGTAACAACTGCCCACCAATAATAGGTTATGAATGACGTAGTCATACAGTTAATCACTGATAATTATGCTTATGAACTGCACTGTTCTCTACTGTAAGTGTAAAGTGTTACCTCAAGCTATTCTTATAGCTCTCTTATAGCTCCGACGCTCTTAGAGCACTCTTATATCCATCTCCTTACTTGCAGCAGCTCAGAAAAAAAGCTAAACTAGCCAAAGTCCACAACTTCAGCACCACTGTTGGAACAGACCTTCATATCTCCTTAACGGAAGCTTTACAGGAGAAGGGAAATCCTTCTTAGCTTTCAGTGAAAGTCAAAAGCCGGTTTTCTATACAAACGTTTCACAAACGTTCTGAAATTTCAGCAGAAAATATGTCAAATAAGTTTGACGAAGAAACGACGATGATGGCGTAGGCAGACAACCACAGACAGATCGCAGATCGCAGACGCACCAGACAGTTCTGGGAGAGCAGTGCAGAGCAATTTTTCAGGCCAGCTTTGGATTTGGCATTTCAGAATGTGAAAAGCAATCTTTGAAATGCTGTGCTTTCTGATCGGCCCATCAGTAGGGCCAGCCGTTTCTCCAGCCACCGGCCACTGGAGCCAACTGATGAGAGAATCATGTGGTTTACACGGGCGTGATACATCACCATTCATTCTTCAAACCCTTTTCTACTGTTTTTTTTATATATACTTTTTGGCTTCTAACTAAAGTATTCAAACTTTTCTGCTTCGTTCTTGCACAACAATAAATTTGCACAAATTGTGGGCTTTTTCTAAAAAAAATTTTTTTTCTTCAAAATTCACAAACATTTACTGGATGGTAAACCTTGTAAGGTTGTTTTGAAGCATTTCTATTGGTCCACTTATCGAGAAATTTTCACACAATGTAAAAAAATAGAAACTTCCACATTTACATCATGTCACAAAGTCAAAAAGGGAAGGGATAAATGGAGATACAAGGATTTGTGTGATTTTTACAATCTAATATTACTCGAAAAATCTTAAAAGATGTCAACATGTCCCTAAATGCCTGAGAGGTAGTGTGTGTGTGTGTGTGTGTGTGTGTGTGTGTGTGTCAGAACATCGTCCTCTTTTCCATATGTAGCCTCGTTGGGTGCTTCGGCCTGTAGAGTGTGTGCAGTGTGAGTGCGGGCAGTGAGTGGATGCACACGGAGCAGAGTGAGCACTTGTACGATTCTCCCAGTCCCTCCCTCCCTCCCTCTCTCTCTCCCTCTCTCTCTATCATGGCCCCAGCCATAGCAGACATTTTTGTGGTGAAATCATTAAACCCACGTGCGGAGCTCTCTCTGTGGTCACTGGGGGTCCTGCTCCTCTGCCTTTAGCTGAATAAATCATAAAGTTTGCCGGGAGACCACACAAGTAGCGGCAGCAGCAACAGAGCAGCACAGGCAGGCCCCGAGCCCTGCGCTCACACACACACACACACATACAGCCTTCCCGTCTACTCCTCCCTACCCCCCCCCCCCCCTCACAGAGCTGAAGACCAAAACACAGTGGCGAGAATATGTGCGAGCGAGAAAGAGAGAGCCAGAGAGAGAGAGAGAGGAAATGAGAGTGAGGGAGAGAGAGAAAGAAAGAGAGAAGAGAAGAGAGTGAGGGAGAGAGTAAGCGAGTGAGAGAGAGAGAGAGAGGAGAGAGAGAGAGAGAGAGAGAGAGAGAGAGAGAGGAGAAGAGAGGGAGGGAGAGAGCGAGAAAGTGAAGGAGAAAGTGAGAGAGAGAGAGAAAAAGAAAGAAAGACAGAGAGAAGAGAGTGAGGGAGAGAGAGAGCGTGAGAGAGAGAGAGAGAGAGAGAGAGAGAGAGAAAGAAAGAAAGGAGAAGAGAGAGAGAGACAGAGAGAGAGAGAGAGAGAGAGAGAGAGAGAGAGAGAGAGAGGAGAAAGCGAGAAAGTGAAGGAGAAAGTGAGAGAGAGAGAGAAAAAGAAAGAAAGACAGAGGAGAAGAGAGTGAGGGAGGAGTGAGAGCGTGAGAGAGAGATAGAGAGAGAGAAAGAGAGAGAGAGAGAGAGAGAGAGAGAGAAAGAAAGAAAGAAAGAATGAAAGAAAGAAAGAAAGAAAGAAAGGAGAAGAGAGAGAGAGAGAGAGAGAGAGAGAGAGAGAGAGAGAGAAAGAAAGAAAGAAAGAAAGAAAGAAAGAAAGGAGAAGAGAGAGAGAGAGAGAGAGAGGGGGAGAGGAGAGACTGAGAGAGAGAAGATAAGAGTGAGGGAGAGAAAGAGAGAGAAAGAGAGAGGAGAAGAAAGTGAGGGAGAGATTGAGAGAGCAAGAGAAAAAAAGAGAGGAGAAGAGAGAGAGAGAAATCTTTGCTGAAAAACATGTGAAATAAGAAGCTGTAGGCTGTCGTGATTGTTTGTTTGTTTGTTTGTTTGTTTGTTTGTTTGTTTGACATGGACAATACAGCAAACATTGGAACTGCAACATACAGTTACCTACCAGACCCAGATGCACTGTGCTATACCAATAAAACTATTAGACGTGAGAGCAGCGTCGTTTCTGAGGCGTAATTTAACACCTCTACTGAAATCCTCAATCGAAAAACATCTAATTAATCGAACAAATCCTGGAGTGGATTTTTAACTTTCTGGACCTGCGGTTTTCATCTCTGATACTCTGTATGTCACTCAGTGATTCGTTTAGAGTTGGGCTTTCAGAACATGGAAAGCCACCTTTAAAAAGCTGTGTGTTGTGTGTCAGACCATCCGTAGGGCCAGTCGTTTCCAGTCTCCGGCCTACCATTCCAACTGATATGGGAAGCATTTTGCACTAATAACTTTACTACCTCACTGGACTCAATATTTATTACACACTGCATAATTTGTACACTACCCCCAATTATTTATTATTCTCTGTCTGTACTGTGTTGTGTTGTCTGTCTGCACTTGTACTGTGTTGTATACTGCACTTGTGTTCTGTATGCACTGTGTCTATGTTGCACCATGGTCCTGGAGGAACGGTGTTTCGTTTCACTGTGTACTACTACTGTATGTAGCTGAAATGACAATAAAACCCACTTGACTTGACTTGATACGTGAATCATGTGACTTACAGCTTGATACGCCATCGCTTATTCCATCACTCCTTTTCACATTTTGGTTTGAGCGGTATTCTAGCCTATCCACCTTGCCCTCCGTAACAACCTTGAGATATTTGAACATATAAATATTTTGGATATTTTGGGCTTTTTCCATTTATTTCCCAAAAAATATAAAACTTGGTAGACTGAAAACCTGAGGAAAAGAGAGAGAGAGAGAGAGAGAGAGAGAGAGAGAGAGAGAGGAAGAGAGAGAGAGAGGGAAGAGAGAGAGAGAGAGAGAGAGAGAGAGAGAGAGGAAGAGAGAGAGAGAGAGAGAGAGGGAGAGAGAGAGAGAGAGAGAGGAGAGAGAGAGAGAGAGAGAGAGAGAGAGGAAGAGAGAGAGAGAGAGAGAGAGAGAGAGAGAGAGAGAGAGAGAGAGAGAGAGATGTCATCAGCGTTTCTGTTCAGATCAGTTTTTATATGAATGTAAAGGAAACATTTTCCCAGCTAAACTCTGGAGCTCAGAAACTGTATCAGTTATCTGTTGTTTCTTCTGAAATCAACGGTATTAAAAAAGAGCTGATCCTGCTTTTGTTGGAGTAACTGTCTTTACTGTCCAAGGAAGAAGGCTTTAGGCTACTAGATTTTGGAGGAACATTGCTGTGAGAATATGATTGCATTCTGCAACAAGAGCTTTAGTAAGGGCAGAGTGTTGGATGATGATGATCACCACCCCACCTCATCCCCAACTCCCCAACTCATCCCAAAAGTATTGGATGCAGCACTACCATCATTCCAGAGAACACAGTTCTTCCCCTGCTCCACAGCTCAGTGCTGGGGGGCTTTATACCCCTCTAGCCCACGCCTGGCATTAGGCAGCATGGTGCCAATAGCTTCATGTATATCTTCTCTAGAGAGTCCTATTCAATTGGCAATGCTTCTATACATGGACTAGACAAGCTGTGTGTGTGCATTTGCACATATGTATTGTATTAAATATTTTATCTAAAATTGCATCACAATTTCATGATGAATGAACCAATAGCAATGATCCAAACCTTTTTACATTGACTTCCATTGAAAGTTATGGAGGTAAAGTTGCTGTTTTTTGGGACATTTGCATAGAAAATGACATTTATTTATATTTCCAGAGAAATTTCTGAATCTGGAATCAAAGCAGGACATGATGAAGAAACCTCATTTAGCTCTCTAATGTTTGATCTTTGTTATAGTTACAAAAAATTATGATAAATGATGAAATATTAGCCAATTAGGCCCATAAACATGATGTATCCACTGCTTACTTCAGATATAATGATACACTCATGTGTATTATTAACCCTTCAAAGACAATTATTCTATATTTAAGCAATAGAACCACTGAGGGGACCACTGAGGGGACCACTGAGGGGACCACTGAGGGAGCCATGATGTTAGCCACAACATCAGACATCTCCAGTGTTCTGTAGCTTTTATACAACAGCTTATACAAAATAAATGTAATACCGACAGATAAGATCCTTGCACCAAAAAGTAGTTCCACAACAAATGACTTACTGCTGTTCAACAGGGACAATTCCTAAACACCAGGTCTGACTAAGTGGAGGTTCATTAAGGTACTTGTTGAGCTCTGTATGCAGTCCAAGATAACAGTCCAAAAATGCTGATACTATAAGGCCCATCTTTTGTGGTACGGATAGAGCCACAAAACTGTCGAAGTATCAAGTTCAGTCAGAGTCGTTGTAAATGAGGAGACCGGGCTGCTGGGCGAAATATTAATAGGAGTTCACGTTATGTTTAGCATGGCATCCGTTTATGGATAAAGTCCCGTCCACCAGCAAAAAGACTTGCTTCTAGCAGAGGAGGCCAACGAAAAGCAAAGAACCATGAAAACATCCCAGTTCTTTATACAACAGTTAGTTCCGACCTCAGAACCTGATTGGTAGAGAAGCATGCTAACCATCTGATATTTGTGATAACAGCACAGCCTTTTCACACCAAAACCGTATCACTCCGCTGATGTGTTGAAACCATTGAAAAGGCTAAGCTTGGTCATAGTCTTTATGTTTAGATCAAAGACTAATAGACTTATAGACTATGAATTACCTGTAAAAAGCCCATTGGTCTACAGATAAGGCTGAGGTTGTACATGTTATAAGCATTCCAAGACCAATTTAATTTAATTATAATTTTATTTTAATTATAAGACCAATTTAAATTTCTCAACACAACTATAGAACAAGTGGTTTCTCAAATTTCAACACAGAGACCACTTTTAATGACGACTGCAGTCCCAGAATTATTCAACCTCTTCATCACAAGAGTCTTTAGTACTCAGTAAAGCCTTCTGCTGTTAAGACCTGCTGCAAACCTGATGCACAGTCAGACTAGCCTATCTTACCCTATTCCTCATGGGCAGTGGCCTCCAGTTCACCAACATTGTTGGGTTTGCTGCTGCAACCACCGCCCTCAAATTCATCCAGAGACTTTCTATTGGGTTCAAGTCAGGCGACTGTGGCAACCACTCTGGAATCTTCCAGGACTTCTTCTGAAACCAAGCCTTGGTGGACGTTAAGGTATGGGATCTGTGTCCAGTACAATGACGCCAATGCTTCAGCTTCCTCACAGAAGGCATGATGGTTACTAATAGGGTTTCTTGATACTTGACTGAATCCATCTTGCCCTCCACATGCTGCAGATCATCAGCAGCCAGAGCCAGAGAGAGCACAATCGGCCTTCTATAGGGTGGGTAGGCGTCTCTTTCGCTTTCAGTGTGATGCAGGGCGCCTGCTAGCCGTTGTATCGGATGCTGGGTACTCATCGCAGTCCTCGGAGCATGTTGGTTGCTTGTTGGCAGAAGTTCGAAAAGAGGCGGTGGCTGGTTGCGCATGTGTCGGAGGAGGCATGTTGCAGTCCTCACCACTCCCAGTGTCGGGAGCTTTACATGTGATTAGGGAGAGTGGGTTGAGTAATCTAATATTGAGGCAAATCAGCCAATAATCAGACCTGCCCTCTTCCCTTACATTTATTTCTGTACCTTAGACTTATCTGCTGAGCCCCTCCAAACCCGCAAAGCCCCACCTTGCCGACCAGAATACTGCTGTCACGCATGTCAGGGAGAAAAACGGCCAGGGCAGGACCACAGTGAAAAGAAAAGAGAGAGAGAGAGAGAAAGAGAGAGAGAGAGAGAGAGAGAGAGAGAGAGAAAGAGGAGAAAGGGGAGAAAAGAGGTAATCCTATCCTCACCATTAGAGGAGGCCACAGCGCCTCTTGACCCAAAGGGCCAAACCTTTTACGATGACCTTTGACCTCCTTCTCTACAGGGCTGGTGTTAGGTGCTTGGGCCCCGCCTCACTCTCGCGCATTCACAGCCTGTGGCTTTGATTGGGGCAAGAGAGAGGCCATTATTTAGAGATGGTATCAGTGTCAAGTGCGGACGGCTGATCCCCAAAGGTGAAACACCACAGGTGGCCTGAACACAGCGCTGTCAAGGAGCTCACATAAAAGAGGGAAAACCACAGCTCTTCGTTTCTGCTTATCAGAGAAGAGCCTGAAGGTTTCAGAGAGTTTTAGGTGTAACGCTGAGGAGCTAACCTGTCAATCTTTAGGAGGCCATGATAAGCCACCGATATCTTGGGCGATAACAAAATAACTATTTCTGTGGATTGGTGTGGATTCTTATACTAGGACAAAAGTATTGGGACACCTGCTCATTCATTGTTTCTTCCAAAACCAAGTGTATTAAAAAGAGTTTATCCTGCTTGTGTTGGAGTAACTGTCTCTACTGTCCAGGGAAGAAGACTTTCAACTAGATTTTGGAGGAGCATTGATGTGAGGATTTGATTGCATTCAGTGACAAGAGCGTTTGTGATTGTCAGGATGTTGGATGACCTATTCTACTGGGAAAACTTCTCTACAGGGACGAGACAAGCTGTGTATGCGTATGACGTGTGTGTCAGCAATAAGGTGCAACTTACAGTAGCTGAATGCATTTATCAAAAGGGGTGTCTACAAATATTTGGACGTAAAGTGTATGATGTTTGTGTTTATCAGCAAGTTGTGTTTTTGATTAATGAAACATGATTTGCATACAATCTTGTTTAGCAGAATTAAAAGAATACATCTCTCACAACTTAGCATTTTATCACTGTCTCAATGAAAAAAAAAGCTCCAAAATGGAGGTCAAAGTAAAAATATTTGATTTCTAGTCATTTTGGATTGGAGCATTTCTATTGGTCCATTCATCATAAGATTTTGTAATGATGTTTTGTAATGTCACCTGCCAGTGACCTACCACACCATGTGGGAGACTGGGGTTTGATTCCCGGTCTGGGTGACTATGCTATGCTATGCTATTGACTATGCTGCGCTACATCAATAAGAGTCATTGAGCAAGACTCCTAACACTGCACTGGCCCACCTGTGTAATATGAGTAACCTTGTAAGTCACTCTGGATAAGAGCATCAGCTAAATGCCGTAAATGTAATGTATGTAATGCTTCTAATGGTCAAACCCAATTTCTTAAACTGTGCATCGTACCATAGGTTTGAAATGCTGGTAAGTCTTTATTTAAAGGATATCTGCATAACGACTTTATAAAACATTTAGTGCATATAAGCACTAAATACATGCTTATAACGCAACGTGTTTTATGAACACATTATGCCAGAAAACTGTAAACAGCTTATCTTGGCAAGATGAGGAAGTAAGTAACATTTTATTGACTTAAGGTGCAGTGATGGGTACTTATTGTAGTTATGACATTGTTATGAAGCATCATAGGACTCTTAACTATCTGCCACTATTGATATTACCACTATGAACGCTGACCTTCACTGCTATGACTGTATTAAGTTTTTCTACACCATGATTATTATATTATGATGATGAATATTTTACACATCTGAGCTTTTCAACAGTTTAGATGATTTGGTGACTTTTATCAATAATTAATAAATAGTTCTGACCAGAGGAGGATGGGTAGGGTCCACCTTGTGAGGCCTGGTTCCTCCCAAGGTTTCTTCCTCCAGCTCTGAGGGAGGTTTTGCTTGCCACTGTCGCAGTTGGGGTCTGCTCACTGGGGGTCTTAGATTTTCCATGTCTTTTAATGTTATAGTTTGTTTCTGTCTTTTACTAATTGCTGATTGTGTAAAGCTGTTTTGTTGACAACGACAGTTTTAAAAACACTATACACATACATTTGATTTGATTATAAACACAGCCCTAGTTAAGAGCACCACATATCAGTTCAAAAGATTTTGATGGTCTCCAACTAAAGTGATAATTTGTAAAAACAAAAACAGAACTCAGAAAGGATGCTTCCGGATGCTTCTGAGTGATGTTAAAACTGGGACAAATGTCCATCACCTTAGTTTAGGGGCATTTAGTCATCTTTTAATTATCTGCATGATGTTTATTAATATGAAAGTATTGCTTTTTGCAAAAAAAAAACATTATTCTGTGTATTCAATGCCTGTTTAGTTCACAATGTTCACAAAGAGAACTGCCAAAAATGCTGATAAAGCTTTATCACTCTCGACCGAGGGAGTTTTTGCTTGCCACTGCTGCCACTAGCTTGCTTAAAAGAGGCTCAAACCCGGATCTCTGTAAAGCTGCTTTATGACAACATTTGTTGTAAAAATACAAGAAATAAAAATAAAATAGAAATAATAGAAATAAAATGAGTTGAATAGAATTTGAAAGCTCCATCATAGACTCAGATGCAAGGATGTGCAGAGAAACACCTGTCTCAGTCATTTTTGGCACTGACACAAATTGTCTACCAAAACTGGCCTTTGTGTTATTTTTTATTTTTTTTTTTTGTGAATTGATGTTTATTTACTTTATTTATTTATTATCAGAACTAATATATTTTGCAAATTTAATATTCAAAATACTACTACTAATAATACATATTATTATTATTATTATTATTATTATTATTACAGTTTTACAGAATTACTATTGGTTTGATATTTTGTATTTCCTTTTTTGAAGAATACCTAGACAGGGACCGTTAATAGTGTTTAATATCTTATAATTCAGTCTGACTCTCCTCCCTGACCAATCAGCTCCCAGTTCCTTTAAACACTGCAGTCTAATCACTTCCTGTGTGTGTGTGTAGTGGTACACCCTCTGGACTGATATCTGTGGTTGTTGGTCTACTGGTGTGTAATTACTGGTTTATAGTGGGTGAATGTGCTGTGTGTGATTTGGGTTTCTACAGTGTGTATGTGTGTGTGTTAGCATTAGTTTTAGCCTCCACTTCATTCTGAATGGGTTCTTCAGTGCTGGTTTATACACAGAGAAAGGCGAGTGAGCGGTTCTGCGGTTCTCCCGCTGGTAAAACAGAGCGTTTCAGTGAGAGTTTTATAAAGGGTCAGATATTATGGTCTGTTTTCAGGTTCCACTGTAAAATAGCTCCACACTGCAGAGCCTCAACTCCTTTAGTTACCTTCTGAGAACGTCCGCACTGCTGCTGCAGCCTGCTGGGGATGATGTCCGTTAGTGGAACATTGAGGACACCGGATGGCGCTCTGAACACTGTGGTTAAAACAAAGACTCGGAGCTGGACTGGGATTAACACCTCAACTCTCCAAGAGGTACACACTAAGGTGTATTACTCAGTAACTGCAGGGGCTTCTGTACAAACTGGTGGGACTATTCCCTGGTAATAGAGGTTTGTAATAAAGACTTAAATGGGACTGATCATCTTCTGTTGTGGAACAATTCCAATAATTCAACTGTTTTCTAAAAAAATAATGCTTCTAAAAAAAGTGATATAAATAAAAGCCTTGAACAAAAGTATCTAAAGGAGTAAGAGAACTGAGATCAATCACCAGATCAAACAGTTAAGATAAATAATTAATGTTCGTTTTTTCATTTTAACATAAATGCAGTTATTTTTTCAACATAAGAGTAATATCCTCAAAACTACTCCACCTAAAAATTAAAAAACACAACACAGACGCCACGCATAGCCAAATTCATACGACCGAACAAGGTGTTTCAATCAGAAAGACTGATTTGAAAGAACCTCGGTGGTCCGCTATCTGTGTAGAGACAAGGCTGGTGGGAAAGTCTGTAGGGGGGGGGGGTGGTTGGTGGTGGGGGTCTCTGTTGCACAGATCTCTCTTTATGCTACTGTTTATTATGCTCGAGACTGGGCCATGCCTTGTGCACTGCACCAGATCCGCCATATGTCAACATCTTGCTGGTGGTTCCTCAACTTCCAAACAACAGATAGGGTGCAGTGAACCTGCCCTGTAAACTTTGGACAAACGCGTTCAGCAGAACTGTAATTATTTACAAAGCCTGGCGCATAGGAATTTGACTTTTTCCTCTTTTTAAAAAGCAATTTGGGTTTTGTTGTCTCATGTCTTGGTGACAGGCTGGACCCGATCTGATTGGACCGGCAAAACAAACTTTCACTTACGAGTAACCAAGTAACATGACAATGGCTCAACGGCTACAGCTGGGGGATATATTTTGATGGGGTGGATGGAAGCATGGTTACAATGGGTGTTTTGTATGTGTGTGTGTGTGTGTGTGTGTGCGAGAGAGAGAGTCTATGTGTGTGTGCGTGTGTGTATAGTCTTTTCAGCTATCACACCGGTTTGTTTATGTCGTTCCACTGCGTACCTTCAGTGCTTTAACGGTCTGATGGAGAGTTCTTGAAAATGTGGCCCACCTTTCCAAAAGGGAGTGCATGGTGTGTGTATGTGTGTGTGTGTGTGTGTGTGTGTGGGTAGGAGGGGCTGTTGGTGGGGGGGCCATATTTGTGAGCACCCCTACAATGCCCCACCTGTGCCTAAGCCGTACCCCATTGGACCACCCACTTAGGAGAGAGAGGATGCAGTGGGGAAGGCCTATAACCTCTTTGGGTGGGCAACAAGACCTTGAACTGAAGTAGAGTGTTTCAGACAACTGAGAGTGAGGGGGGGGGTGGGGGGGGTGAGGAGGGGGGTAGCACACTACCATTACTGAGTGCTGCCATGGCACCAGCAAGCCAGCAATATGTAGAATGAAATGTGTGTGTGTGTGTGTGTGTGTGTGTGTGTATTGGATGCACATTCTGATAGAATATACTCAAAATTGATAAACACTAAAGAGACCAAAGCTCATGTAATTGAGCCTGTGGAAACTGTTCTGACCGAACATCATCGGTGTACAGATCAACAAAGCAGAACTTTTTAACTTTAAAGGAAAAGCAAAAATAATTAAATAAATAAATAAATAAATAAACATATATAAATTGTAATTTTTAATGGAAAGATTGTTTTGTTTGTTGAGTCTTTTCAAGGTTTGTATGAAAATGTATTTAAAATTGTGTATAATACAAAAAACACACTTTACAGATAGCATACAGAAAAAATATATATACAAAAATAAAAAGTACACGTTATATATAATTATGTCTGTTATAACATAATATATAAAATACACACACACATATATATATATAATACATAAAACATACACACACATATAAATTATATATATATATATATATATATATATTAGGCACATAAGCACATTATCTGAAACTGTGTCTCTCACCAGTAAATTCTTTATTGTTATTTTTATTTCTATTTTTCTATTTCTATAATATTTTTCTAGTTCTTCCACAGTTTTTCTATAATATTTCTATTTCTATTTCATTAGAACGGACGGAGGTAAACATAAATACAGTAAAAAAGAAACATGAAGAAAGTAGCTAGTCTGAAGAACAAAGCTTGGTCCTGGTAAGTACAGCTGGACTTCAAGAGAAGAGCTTTGCAGATGTTTAATGAACACAGTGATGTAAAACCATGACTTTTTGTATGGATGTTATTTGCATTTATTCTAATATTAGTGTTTTACTGAGGAAATAAACACTTACTGCCCAGATAAGCAGCTTTTGATGTCAAATTTGTGTCCAAATTCCATAATGAATAGACCAGTAGAAATGCTCCAAAAAATTGTTTATGTAACTCCTAAATGTACAGTGCTCATGTGGAATCACTTTTTAAACCTAAAATGGCTTTTCACAACTCTATTAAATAACTTTTATGATAGTAGTCATAGCAATGCAATGTACTACTATGTAATGTTATGCAATACTGTCTTCTTAATCCACTTCAACTAATACAGGCTTGTACAGTACAACCAAATACTGTTAGGTTAAGTCTAGGCTGGTTCAGAATAGATGGGACATGATTTAATAGGGTTGTGGGTTCGATACCCGGGCTCGGCAAGCTTCCACTGTTGGGCCCTTGAGCAAGGCCCTTCAACCTCTCTGCTCCCCGGGCGCTGGAGTTGGCTGCCCACCACTCTGTGTGTGTGTGTGCTACACATAACATGAGACATGGTGCAGAGGCAATAAATACAATACGTACAAAAATATGCAAATACAAATATGTGCATGTGCAAATGTGTGCATGAAGGCTGGGTGATTAAGGTCCAGACTTAGCTGCTATACTAACAGTAAAATGGAGTAAATGTATAGAGCAGTGATGGATGTGCCGCGCGTAGAGTAAAACAGGGGGTTGAGGAGTGTGTGCTGAGGCAGACCCCCCTGGTGTTGTAAACAGCATCATGCACATAAACAAGGTGTACAGTGCAGGAAAAAGTGTAGCAGCTCCACATTATATAGCATATCCATAAAACTGCTACTGTACTGTTACTGTACTAGCCAGCCATGTGCAAAAGTTTAAACACCCCTGTTCATTTTGACAGTAAATGACAGTTATGTTAATAAATCATCTCCAGTTGAACTAGTTTAATTTGCTTTTACCAGTGATCAAATCTAAGGCATGTGGTTAGACTGTAGTCATAGAGGCTTATACTGTATATCCACACTCAATATCGCTGCTGTCCAATGAAATACATGCATCTCCATTTCTGTCCATTTTCAGTTTTCTTTACGGTTTGGCTTCTGTACACTGCCCAAATAGTTCTGGATGAATGGATCAATAGAAATGCTCAAATTACTTGGAAGTTTTTACACTGACATTCTTTCAAAGTTCAGAACATTTTTGTCTTCTTCTGTAAAGTCGCCGTTTTGGAGATACATGCTTTTCAATGGACAGCGACGATATACTGACCAATACACATTTATGCTGCTTAAGAACTATGACTGACTGCAAGACCAGCGTATAACTCAGACCAGTCTACTTTTAATGAACTAAAGCATGGACAGAGAAGTCATTAGCATAGCCGAGCAGGTCATTGGATGGCGCTATCTAAAAAGCTAACAGGCTACAACAGCCAAAACTGAAACAACCAGTAAGAATATGATATGATCTGAGCTGTCAGTCTGAACACAGCCATATTCACAGGCCTCATTAACGTCATTAGGGCTAAAAGAGAGCCCCCACTGAACTCAAGCGCCTTGCAAACACCACATCCTCGGTGAGGTCCTCGGCCCGTTCTCTCAGTCACACAGAGGCCTGAGAGGTTATTAAACACTGCAGGAACCCGCTGTTGTTTGTGTGTGAGAGCAGGCCTGCTGGGCTGATTAGAGAACTGTTTGTTTCTGTGTTTTGGAGGGGTCAGGGCCGTGGAAGCGGCCGGCCATGAGGCAGCGAGGGCTCTAATTGGAGAGATAAGAGTGGCTGTTGGAGCTGGAGAGGCTGATGGATGAGCGGGTCGGCTGAGGGGAAGAACCCCAGCCCGGTGGTCCGGATAAAAAGCTGAACTACCGGAGCCATCGTGCACTGGCTGCTACTGACCTCCATCCATCCACTCACACGATTGATGTTCACTGTCAGTCTCTCTGGCCTGCTGTTCTCTCACAGGCTATTTAACCCCTTAACACTTCAAGGTTTATTACACAGTAAGGTGTATTACTCAGCAACTACAGGGAGCCCTGGGCTGAGCCCTAGGCTGTTTAAGGGGTTGACACTGTAGGCTTTTCTTCAGCTAAGCCCAAAATCAACCAAATAAGCATTACTTTAATACTGGTTTTAGTGGAGAACAGTACTTAACATTATGGTATTAACTAAAAATGTGGGGCTTTGTTTACCTTTGTTGTCTCACTGTATACTCACTATAGATAATCTACAGATGCTGAAATGGTTTACAAACCCTGTTGAATCCTGATTGTTAAAAGGGTTAGTTTAGAGATAGGATTAGGATTAGGATTATAGCTAATAGAGTCCTACAGCATTTAATTCCAGGTTTAGTTGCATTTAACATATATTCAGGATTGGCTCTATGCACAGAGGGAACCATCAGAATAAAGAATTAGCTAAATTTTGTACAATTTATAATCCCACTTTATATGACATGTCTTATAACTATGTAATTACACATTAATAACGATGTAATCACTGTTAAAGATTACAGAATACAGTACTTGGCACAGCTCAGGCCCAATTTGGGAACAGTGGATCCAGCTCAAGAACCACTTTTGGCTGCATAAAGAACCAAACTTTGCCATAGATACTTGATGAACACTTTAGGACAAAAGTATTGGGACACCTGTTGATTCAGTGTTGGAGTAACTATCTCTACCATCCAGGGAAGAAGGCTTTCTACTAGATTGTGGAGCACTGTGAGGATTTGATTGCATTCAGTGACAAGAGCTTCGGTGAGGTCAGGATATTGGATGACCCCCATCCCACCTCATTAGATGGAGCACCAACCATCATTCCACTGCTCCACAGCTGGCATTAGACATGATGCCAAGAGGTTCATGTTTATCTGCTCCAGAGAGTCCTATGCTATTGGAAGAACCTCTCTACAGGGACTAGACAAGTTGGGTGTGTGCATTCATTAGAAGGGGTGTCCACAAACATTTGGACATGTAGTGTACCTCAGCCAAACTCCTGTCACTGTTCTCTTCTGCTCGAATTTCAGAAAAGACCCAGAAAAGGAAATCAGCAGTAGCGCATCGCCCGAGACTCCAGCGCAAACACGGACAGGGGAGATAAAGTCAGTAAGGCATACAATCCATGTTCAAATAAACAGAAGTGTGTGTGTGTGTGTGGGGGGGTGCAGGAAGAACAAACAATCATTCATTTGGCCTTCTCTGCTCAAACGATGCACGCAGACCAACCCCCCCAAATAAGACAATTAAACACTGGCGCTGACCCTTGGCGTGCCCAGGTTGGCTGGTTTACACCCAGCCCAGCAGTTGCCCCATCCTTGTTTACCCATGCACCCCTTTGGCCGTGACTGATGGATTGTATTGTTTGGCCTTCCACGGCTATAATTGGCCCTGTTGTATAGATTAACGCTAGGGATATACTCAGCAGATCCCAAACATGGCCCCTGGGTCAATAACAATCCTATCAGTCTCTGGGCCCCTAAATGGTAAACAGGGTCAACGCCAGCTCCAGCGCTAGGCCATCCCGAGCCTTCACCCCTCCAAGACCAGACATACAGACCCCCCCTCCATCCCACATTTCCACCCCTAAAGTCCTTCTCTCCACTGATAAATATTTACTCCGGTTTCAGATGACGTGACACACTGGTAGTCCAAACAATTCGCTAAACAATTATCGAGACATGATCTGTATACCATCCCGCCTATTTGTGGCCAACGCTGAAAATAATATTTGAAGCTCGGGGCCTGAGTGCCCTCGTATCGTCAAGCACCTAGCTAGCAGTCGAAGCTACTTGAAATTATAAAGGCAGGCAAGCTGGACCTGAATTGGCCTGTAGCAGTGTTCCAGGTTTGACATGCAGCCTATACAATGTGAGCAAACACATATTTTGCTGCAGTGTGTGGTGACAGGCTTCGTTGGTGGGCAGCAGACAGAGCATTCAGCAGTGCCCGGTAGCCCCAGCTTCTGGATGAGAGTATCACCTGCATCTGCTGCATCCAGATGCTGGCGTGAGAGGTCCTGTTCGGTGAATGCCAGTGTCCAAAGTAAACACACATACTGTATGCTCTTCAGCATCCCATTGTGCCCGAATATAGCCACCTTTGACTTGACTCCTAAATGAAACATACATCACTGCAGTACTACCTCACAGATGCCAACCTTATATTATCCAGTTATGGCTGCCTGACCACAGCGGTGTCAGTCTGCACCCCTGTACGGCCTTTCCATACGGGTTATTACATATACACTGCAATAAAACACAATCGTGCTTCTCTAATCAAGCCAAAATGTGTGTAAGGGGTGTGTAAAGGGTTTTGTAGCAAAGTCTGTTACTTCATTTCTTTTTCAGAGGCAGCTGAAAGATCTAATCAGTGGTTGTGGATAAGAAGGGCTGAAGTGGGGTGGGGAAGGGTAGTGTGGGACTGAAGGTGTAGTATGGAGGGAGGCATTCTTGTGAAGTGAGCTTGGAGGCGAGTGGGTCTGGGATGCCAGCCTTCACTGTTGAGCCTTCTGGAGGTGTTGTGGGCTTAATTCATTGAGTGAAGTGCTGAGGAAGAAAGGTGCCCACCTGAAGAGTCCTGAGAAGAGCAGGCAATGCAGTGGATGGTTAGTGTATGGATGAAGGGGGTGGGGTGGGCCCTAGCTGTAAGTATTAGGGGTGGGTTTTTTTATGTAGGTCTGGTTGCTTAGTGGTTGAGAACATGGGCTATGAACATAATGTTACACAGTGCTTCTGGATCACGGTGGTTGCTTTCTTATGATCACAGCAATGTTAAAGAGTAAAGTATTTGGTGGTTGAGGTGGGCTTAACACAGTGAGGCACTGATGGACGGAAGTGCCCAGCTGATTACCCCAGTGAAGAGGTTGTAATGTGGGGGTAACTCGAATAAGTGTAAAGGGAATAAACTGGGCCTTTGTGGCCCCATGTAGAGAAGTATAGCCAATAGAGTAGGACTCTCTGTATAGAGCAGATAAACAGGAACCTATTGACACCATGCTGCCTAATGCCAGGCATGGGTTAGAGGGGTATAGAGCCCCTCCAGCACTGAGCTGTGGAGCAATGGAAGAACAGTGTTCTCTGGAATGATGGTTGGTGGCGCTCCATCCAATACCTTTAACATGAGTTGGGGAGTTGGAGGTTATGATGGTGGTGGTCATCATCCAACATCCTGACCTTGCTAACGCCTTCTTCCTTGGACAGTAGAGACAGTTCTTCCAACAAAAGCAGAAAACTCTTTTTAATGCCTTTGATTTTTGAAAAAAACAACAACAACAAATCAGCAGGTGTCCCAATACTTTACCCACTGTATACCTGTGCTACATGCAGGCTGGTTGAATAGCCCAGACACACTGGATCCTTCAGGAGAAAGCGAACGGCATAATACTGGAGAGAGATCCTGAAACAGACACGACGGAGCAAAGTGCAGTCCGGCGCGTGCTGCAAGAGTTAAATCAGCCGAAAGGCCCAAGGGTGTTTAGATGTGACTAGTGGGGCCGCGACCGCAACAGTACACTGTCCAATTGACCATACAAATATTTGGAGTCGGCAAAGTGCTCATATTTGGCAGTCGACTCACCCTCAAAGCAGCGCAGAAACCGCAGGTTAAGAGGGACAGGAAAAAAGGAGCCCTCCCAAAGGAAAGACAAGTGCTGAAAGGCCTCGGAGAGTTCGTCTCTACAGGCCAGTGATTTATGATCAATCGGCAGCTTTGCTGCTGTGTCAGAGTGGGTTTGCCTCGCCTTGGCCGGGACGATCTGCACTGAAAGCTGCAGCGTCTCGGTGGGCTGAGCGCACACGGACGTAATGTCTCGTTTCATTTAGGAGCTTAATACGAAACACACAGTGCGGCCTTGTAGCTTGGCTCGTGGAATAATACACAGCGCCTCCGCCTGAAGTAAATACAGCCAGTGTTCATAAATGTGATACTCATTCTGCACACTTGGCAGCTGCAAGATGCATTCTGAAAAATACACACAAATAAACATAGCAGTACACATCTCTACAAGCCTGATAGCTGATGTTGATGACTACTGTCACTCTGCCTTTGCTATTAATGGTCCATACAGTTGCCTCCACAGTCAGATCACTGGCACATTTTTTTTGCTCCCTGAATTAAAACAATATAAAATGTCAGTTGCAGGTCACAGATGTGCAAATGCACACATACATACAGCTTGTCTAGTCCCTGTAGAGAAGAACTGCCAATAAAATAGGACTCTCTGGAGCAAATAAACATGTATCTGGCACCTTGCCTAATACTAGTGGTTGGCCTGAGGAGTATAAAGCCCCCCAGCATTGAGCTGTGAGAAGTGGAGCTGTGTTCCCTAGAATGATGGATGGTACATTTGGGATGAGTTGGGGAGTTTGGGGATGATGAGGTGGGGTGGTGATCATCCAACATCTTGACCTCAATAATGCTCTTGTCGCTGAATGCAATCAAATCTTCACAGCAATGCTTCACAATTAAATAGAAAGCCTTCCGTGGACAGTAGAGACAGTTACTCCAACAAAAGCAGGATAAACTCTTTTTAATGTTTTTGATGTGAGAAGAAATAATGAATCAGCAGGTGTCCCAATGCTAGTGTACTTAAGGGACATGGTCTGTAAAAGAAACAGTGAGTCACTGTTTGATGAGTCATTGTTTAACGAGTCAGTAAATTAGTTTGCAGTGAGTCAATATGAAGTTTATGCAATCAGTGATTAATCAGTAAGTCACTGTGCGGTGAGTCAATATGCAGTGAGTCTGGACACAATGAGTCAGTTATTATGGATTCACTGTTTAATGAGTCAGAGTGCAGTGAGTCAATATGCAGTGAGTCTGGACACAATGAGTCAGTTTTAGTGATTCACTGTTTAATGAGTCAGAGTGCAGTGAGTCAATATGCAGTGAGTCTGGACACAATGAGTCAGTTATTAGTGATTCGCTGTTTAATGAGTCAGAGTGCAGTGAGTCAATATGCAGTGAGTCTGGACACAATGAGTCAGTTATTAGTGATTCGCTGTTTAATGAGTCAGCGTGCAGTGAGTCAATATGCAGTGAGTCTGGACACAATGAGTCAGTTATTAGTGATTCGCTGTTTAATGAGTCAGCGTGCAGTGAGTCAATATGCAGTGAGTCTGGACACAATGAGTCAGTTATTAGTGATTCACTGTTTAATGAGTCAGAATGCAGTGAGTCAATATGCAGTGAGTCTGGACACAACGAGTCAGTTATTAGTGATTCACTGTTTAATAAATCAGAGTGCAGCGAATCAATATGCAGACACTATAAGTCAGTTATTAGTGATTCACTGTTTAATGAGGGAATGGAGGGGAGTGGCAGGGCCTCAGTCTGCTTTAAGCTCATGTGCAATGAATCAGTGTGTGTCTTACTGTGTGGAAGGGAGCTGGAAGCAGTAGCAGGGCGCTGTCTGGCTCTGAGCGCAAAGAGCCAGGCGACTGTCAGGCCTGCAAACGGATGGCCAAGAGAGGGAAGCTCTTTATCAGCCTCTTTATACATCTTAAGTCAATAAAGCGTACTTACAGTCTTTGGTGGTCCTCTCTCCACTATCAGCATCTGGAATGCAAACGCAGAGGGGACCGCAACCAACACAAGTCCCTGTGGCTGTATCGCTGCAATTAGCTGAAGATAAACTTGGGGTTTTGCACTGTCCTGATTTATACTTTGTTCTCCGAAATATTTACAAAATGAGCTTTCCCGCACAAAAGCAGCCGAATGTGGAGTCTGTTTATGGTAATTGGCGCTACTTAATTTGTTGCCTGGCTGAAGCCTGGTCCTGGGGCTTTGGAGGGGGATGATGTTTGTTGGTAGGGAGAGACACTATTGCATGCCTCTATGTGTTAGTGTGGGTATTTCGGTCAGTTTTGTGTGTGTGTGTGTGTGTGTGTGTGTGTGTATGCTTGTGAACATTTGTCTGTATATGAGGGTATTGTGTATGTATGAGTGTGTGTATGTGTGTCTCAAAGTGAAAGTTTGTCAGAAAAGAAAAATGTACATATTGTCCTTTACCGCAAAAGCAGCTGATCAGTCAGTGAATACACAGAATTCAGGCTTCAGGACAAAACATAGACTTCAGAGCAGAACGTAGGGGTCAGGACAAAATTAGGTTTAAGGACACAATTCAGGCTTCAGGACAAAAAAAACAGGCTTCAGGAAAAAAATTAAGACTTTTAGACAAAATGCAGGCTTCAGGACAACATTCAGACATTAGGCCAAAAGTTGCTTAGACAAAATTCTGGCTTTAAAACATATTTTAAGTTTTCAGAGAAGAAAATCCACATTCAGGTCAAACATTCAGGCTCCAACACAAAAATGACTTCAGGACAAAAAACAATCAGGCTTCAGGACAACAATGCAGACATTAGGACAAAAATTAAGACTTTTAGACAAATTACAGGCTTTAGGACAACACTCAGACTTAAGAATAAAATTCAGATTTCAGGACAACATCTATGATTCAGGGCAAAAATTCAGGTTTCAATGCCAAACATTCAGACTTTAAGACAAAATCCAAGTTTCCAAATAAAAAATCAGGCTTCAGCATAAATATTCAGGGGATAGAACAAAATTTAGGCATCAGGACAAAAAAAAATACAGACAAAAATGAAGACTTTTAGACAAAGTGAAGGCTTTAAGACAACATTCAGACTTCAGAATAAAATTAAATAAAATTTAAAATGATTCAGGGCAAGATTTTAGGCTTTAGGACATAAATGCAGACATTAGGGCAATGTGAAATGAAGACTTCTAGACAGAATGCAGACTACAGGATAAATATTCAGGCTTCAGGACATAAATTCAGGCTTCAGGACAAATATTCCGGTTTCAATGCAAACATTTGGACAAAATTCAGACATTTAGACAAAATCAAAACTAGACAAAAAATGTAGACAAAAGCTTCCACATAATAACTTCAGGCTTCAGCATAAATTTTCATTGGTCAGAATTAAATTTAGGCTTAAGGACAAAATTTAGGACATCATTTTAGGCTTAAGGACAAAATTTAGGACATCATTTTAGGCTTCAGGACAAAAATTTAGGTTTCAATGCAAAAAAAAACATTGATGTCAAGACTAAATGTAAGCTTCAGCATATAATTTCTGGGGTCAGAACTAAATTCAGGCTTCAGGACAAAAAGAGATTTTGGAAATTTTAGGATTTAGGATTTTGTCCATTTTTGTAAATGACTGTAATTTGTCCACCATTTATATTTTCAGACACTTCCAGAAACCACTTCGTTTATTAAAGCGATAAGCCACGAGAGGCCAAGCGTTACAGTTACTTTACCACTGTTAAGATTTAAACACAGAGGCAGAACGAGCATGGCACGTCAAAGCAGACGTCTGCTGGTACAAGCGGTCATATATGCGACATGTAACAGTATGTTACAGTAAGTTTGAATGTAGTGGTTTGGTGTGAATTGCTCCATTACTGAGTAAGAACTGTTCATAGTTACTGAATATGCTGCCCTGCTGCCTGAAGCATGGTCTAACACTATGATTGAGAAGATCTCGGTCGGTAAGTTTCTCTATAATGAACCATTTCACACCAAACTCGACTCAGTGTTTGT
The DNA here is from genome assembly GCF_030463535.1 of Salminus brasiliensis. Lineage (NCBI taxonomy): Eukaryota > Metazoa > Chordata > Actinopteri > Characiformes > Bryconidae > Salminus > Salminus brasiliensis. The sequence goes on from NC_132881.1 coordinate 44,047,961, forward strand.
GCTTGAGTGTAAGTAAATAAGTACAGAGGGAAATCTCAATCTGTCTGTCTGAGCTCAGATCTGTCTGTCCTTAACAAGCACCATCCCACCCCACAACATCCCACCCCACCCCGGCTCGATGCCTGCGTTTAGGAATGAAGGGGGTGTATACGATGCTCACAGGGCAGTGACCCGATCCTTGCCTGGGTGAAGGCCCACTGGGAAAGGTCTGAAGCCCAGGTCTCGCCTGCTCAATCACACTGACTCCAACTGCCACTCTCCAGGGCTGACGTGGAGAAACACCCTGACACCCGCGTCACCCGGAGGCTAATGAGAACCTTAAGGCCCCGGAGCTGACTAACACCCACATGTGCATGACTAACTGATGGATGCTGTTAGAACGCTGGTAAAAACGATATGAATAACAGACACATGAATTCGCTGGCAGCGCTGCTTCTTTGGAGACGCAGAGGAATTCTAAGCAACAGCGCAGAGAGAGCGGCAGGTTGAGCCAGAGGGCACGAGCGCCCGGGTGCAAGTGTACAGGCACTTGCTCCTCAGCCGCCACTATCTCGGCAGTATCTGTGTGGCATCGGAAAAACAAGCAAATACCTTCCACAGGCTGGATCAGCAAACACAGCACTGGCCGCGGTTTGTGTTTCGTTCAGGGTGGCGAGGGAAAATACACAGTGCAGCCACCGTGTCGTGGTTTCTGCTAGACCTACCGTACCTTTCCCCTAAGAGAGGAAAAAAAGGCAACAAAAACTTCCTGGCATGGGAAGTAGAGCCTAGTAGGCATGAGTCATTCCGGTTAATCAGATTCCAAGACAAGGTACGGACTTTCTGATATAATAGAGAGAGAAAGAGAGAGAGAGAGAGAGAGAGAGAGGAAGGGTAATACTTAGTTCTCAACGGACGAGACCTCAAACACTTCCCTGGTACAATAAAACGAGGAGTGCGGGTGCCAACCCCTGACCCCTCATACGGAGATGAAAGCAAGGGAACGCCAGCTAGCGCACCACACCTACATACACGGCTTCCTGCCGGACGACCGCTCGTTTCGCCGCTATCAGATACGGGGTACAAACTCCAGCTGGAGGAAGAAAGAAAAACCCCACACTGAATCAACAGGGTATCCATGTCACATTTCCGATTCCCACACACGCTGTACATCAATGTTGTATAGACGTTGGTGAGGCAGCTCCACTGCAATCTGTCTACTTTGGATCGAGTGTGCTCGCAAATAACGGTATATTCATGAGCATAACATCTGGGACATATTCATCATAGTTCACATTACCTGATATGAATTTCAAGTTCGGTGTCACGGGCGCAAAGAACGCACACTTTGAAGTCCAACATAATTCAGTGGTCAGTTCAGGACTCGGTAAACCTAGGAGGGACGTGATGTGCCTTCCTAATGGCCAGCGCCCCCCTTTGCAAAGTACCTGGAAAGGCTAACGTAATCAAACGTAATGGAAAAGTCAAATATGGCCCACTTCCCGTAATACAAAAAACACATGCGTGATTCATCACTTTTGGCCTACTGTATATCCTAAATCTATTGCTTTAGAGAACTTCCTTCTGAAAGCCTGGACTGTGGTGACGGCAATGGGTCCAACACTCACATGGTGAAACGATGCCAAATATGTCTACATCACTACTCTCAGCCATCAGTTCGACTTCTCAAAGTTACCTCAGTTATTAATCTCATTGCTTGTTCTCCAAATTATCCTGTCTACAAAGAAAGGTATTTAAGCTCCCCGGACAAAAAATAAGTCACCTTGTGTGTTTAGGGTGGGAGTGACTTCAGGCTCCTGTAGATGGCGCTGCATGAGGATGATCTGGCTTTACAAGCATATAATACAAGCAGGCTGAGTGAGTGGATTCATAGATTGAGAAGAGGTGGTACAGTGCAGTGAGTGTCTCGTTGGAAGTATGGGAAGTGGGTCGCAAAGCAGATGCAGTTAATGATTGGCTAAAATGAGTGATTGCATTTGGGCGTGGCCAATCACAATAGAGTGAAGGAAGTAGCTGAATCCACGGGTGTATGGAAGCTTACGGTCATACGGGTCTACCAGCAGTGGCAGAAATCCCAGCCTACAGGAGATTCTCTGTAGAACTGTGACCTAAAACCAAAACTGTTGGACAGGGACCACCGGTCCTTCACACAGGTGGTCCCTGTCCGTCAGCTTAGTCTTTCCCGTATGACCGTACGCTTCCATACACCTGCAGATTCAGCTACTTACTTCACACTAGGGTCTTTAGTCATTCCCAAATGCACTCACTCCTTTTAGCCAATCATTACCTGTATCTGCTTTTCGACCCATTTACCACACATCCAATAAGACCCTCACTGCACTGCACCACCTTTTCCCATCAAACACCACAGGGATTAATAGCCCGATCAACCTTGTGCAATGGCACTATCTTAAAATGCAGAAGGTGAGTTGTGCTTGAGTTGCAAGAGTGAAAAGTAGAATAGTTGGACCAGTCAGTGGGTCAATGTACCCAATCCAGAGGTTGCTCATAGTTGTAGATAGGGATCTACACCGAGGAATCTACCTCCCACTTGCTGCCCATACATTTGCTCGGAGCACTTGGCCAGCGCTGGTAGAACCTCTCGCTTTGTTTGGCCACCAGAAGGCTGTAGAAGCCCTCCATAGCGGAAGCCTTGCTGATAGAGAGCCAAGCGGGCCGAGTGGGAACAGATGGGCCGAACGTGGGGCACTGCTAGGATCATGGGGAAAGGACCACCATCAACGCCGCTGCTGCCCACAGCCCTAACAGTCTCCCTGTCCGCTCTTCTCCTCCCACTCGTTAGCATGATGCACAGGCCTAATGATGCCTCCCTGCAATTTGCACACACATATGGGCAGCACATCTATGGGCCTGCTCTGGGTCGCTCTGTTGGCCCCTACTGGCACCATTTACAAATAATTACAGCAAGGAGAAAGAGTGGGGTGGGGGGATTGTAGGAGGGGAGGAAGAATAAAAGACATCCATCTGTGCGCTAGCCCTGCGCTAGCCTTTCGGGATGCGAAGCGTCTTGTGATCAGGACGAGGTTCGGGAGGCCAAGCATAAAATAGACGTAAATGATGTGGTTTGTTCGACATTAGCCAATCTGCTAGACCTCTTAGCGAGCAGCTGCAGGTTCCCTGTGGTCTATGGAGAAATCAGAGAGAGGGGGAGATTTGTAGATGATGAAAGGGGTGTAGGGGAAAACGCCTCCATGATAAAACGCCAGCGTGGCCCGAGGGTCAGGCAACAGCCCTGAGACATGGTTTGGTGGCGTCTCTTGAGACGCCTGGTTTGGGCACATTGAAAAAGCCTGTGCTTCCTGTAAAGATCACTACAGTGCAGACCCCCATCACACTGCTCTGGTTAAACCCCCAGCACAATATCCAGCACTAGCATCAGCACCTCTACTGACCGTCTAGTAATGTGAGCAGGCTAAGGAACAAAGTGTTGTGTTTAAGGGAACTGATAATTCTGAGAACCTGATCAATGAAATCAAGTGGAAATGGGCAGTGGGGAACCCTCGGGGCTCTGTAGGCCTTCATTTGTATGTAATAGAATCATCATGCTTGTTGCAGTTGTCCTCTTATTTCATTGTTACACTTTGGTTGCAAAGAAAAGGCTAAAGATCTTGAAACACTCAATGGAAAACTGTCCATTTGGCACCCATGCTATTTATGAGCAAGTGTTCATCGCACTGATGGCAGGCTTATACTTGCTAATATTGGCCTATCCTTCAGTTTGGTGGACAGTCAGCTTAACTAGCTAATATGCTAGCTAACATCTCACTGCTAAGAGCTGTAAATAACGTGAATGTGCATTCAGACATGCGGCACGTTCACGGTCGTTTTCGATGCGAGGTTAAGTGGGCATGCACTTTTGCCAGACCCCTTATAAAACATGCTACGACCAATGCAAATGGCCTGAATTGTTGCTAACTCAGCATGTTAATGGTAACTAAGGTAACTGCAGCTAGTGAACTACATTTCCTACAATGCTGCGTCGCTGGTCGCTTCGGCATGCAGTTTTGCCAAGCCCCCTTTGTGACTGTAGGGGCTCATAGCGTGTTAAGCGCAGTTAAGCGTAGCTGGCCTTTTTGAAGCATTTCAGGTGTGACTCCAGGTTGATTGGGTTAACCATTAGTTAACTGAAATGTGACTCAACCAATCAACCAATCAGATTTTTATCTCCAATTTAACTTCAATTTAATACCCTCTGGTCCACACCGGGCATTAGGCAGCATGGTGCCAATAGGTTCATGTTTATCCGCTATTCTATTGGCAGTCGTCTTCTCTACAGGGACTAGACAAGCTGTGTGTGTGTTGTGTGTGTATATTTGTGCATCTGTGTCAGCAACGGGTGCACCCTAAAGTAGCCGAAGGCATTCATTAGAAGGGATGTCCACAAATATTTGGACACATAGTGTCTCTCAATGATCTGTGCAAAAACATAGGCAACTCATGAGATATGAGCTGGCAAGGAGGGAGAAAACTGAGCTTGGTGGCTTCACGTAGTTAAGCAGAGTGTGTAAGTAAACCCAGGGTATGAGGAACTGTCCAAAACTAACACCGAGGAGAGAACAAGGGAAGAGGAGAACACCAAAGAGAGGAAGAGAGATCAAAACATCAGCAGGACGGGAACGAGACAAGCGGACTAGAATGAAGCAGAAGGCAGAGAAGACAGCATTGAGGAGGTGAAAAGAGAGAGATGGAGGACAGGGCGAAAGGAAACTCAGTGTGGTCCGACGGCTGGAGCCACTGATTTAAAGGTTGTTGATCTTGGGCAGCCGTCCCAGCCGTGCAACTGCCGCCACTGACACACTGACTCCCCTCGGTGGAGGCCAACTCTTCGCGTAAGTCACCACACTTAAAACGTCCTTATGTGTTTAGAGCTATTGAAGTGGAAATTGGGGCCTGCGCACACTGCTGAAAAGGGCTACTGCATGGCCTCCCTCCCTTCCCTCCCTCCCTTTCTCTGAAGCATTCATAAACAGATGGCAGGACCTCATTAGACATGTCACAACTACTGAGAACGCCGTGAACACTTTCCATGCTCTCGGAATCCGAGAGCGTGTGTATGAAACGCTGGGTCATTACTGTTACCATTACTGTCAGATAGCAGAACACGGGGCCATTAACTGCTAGATTAAAGCATGTGCTTCCTATATCATGTAACCGGGGGTCAACTGAACAGCGTTAGGGTCGGGAGCTATTTTTATGACTCCCTTCCAAGCTAAATCTAGAAAATTTACACTGGCATTAAAGTTGAGGGCTTTTTTTTATGACACTGCACTGGTTTTTAAGCCCTAAAGGGGAATGGCACTAGGTTAAACTTTTTAAATATCTTCAGAATTTAGTGGTTGAGTAAATAGGAGGGTTTGGTGTGAAATTGTTTAGATCGTAGAGAAACGTACCATCTCTGATTTCTTTACAGTGGTATAAATAGGCAGTCCTGGTGAGCCCTGGTTCAAATGTACAAATGTAGCCATATTTTATGTACTACATCATGTGCTCTCTGAGCTTTACATGTCAGGCTAATGACTTTACTACTACTGGGGACTATTTTAGTCCCCAGCTTGCAACACAGTGCATATTCGGATTTAGAAAATACATTTTAGGCCGAAACCATCCCTAAATCAATCGTGAATAAGGTTCTCAAGCATCAGGTGGCATATTCATAACTATTATTGGTTGGTTTGCGTAGTGGATAACAGCACTGCCATCCCTATTGCAGCCTAGGGATGATTGGGTTCAAATCCCCAATCCAGACAAGCACAAGCAAGCCACATTACACCAATAAGGCTACAGTCACACAGCAGGTAAAGTGTCCCGGATCTGATTTTCTCATCAAATCCGACGTTTTTTTGGGCTGTTTACACAATCTTTTTAATGTAGCCAACAGCCGACATTCAGCTGAGCAGTTCATGCTCCTAAACTGATGCACAAAAGAGCAATGCTTCACGCAGGAGCCATCAAGGAGTTCCAGTGGCTGAGAGGTCGGGTTATCATTGTAGAATGCAATCAAGCTCACTGTAAAAAAGGCACTTCATCCGGACATGGTAAATTGGTTGGTTTGCGACCTTGGTTTCTTTAAAGTTCTAGAGTTTCTCAACAGCAAGAAAGTGAAGAATGCGAAGAATGGACTTGTCGGCGGCAGCCGAGGCCCCGAGAGAGCACAATTGGCCTTGCTCTGGCGTCTGCAGGCTCCACAGGCCAACATCACTTTGACGCAGAATGGAGACTACATGCTAATGTTGCTGGTTTTATGTTGTGACGGCTGCGTTGGAGTCAGGTATGCAGCGCTTTCAGGCACGTTGGTTGCCCAGCGATGTTGCTAAGGCGACATCAATGAGCGGCTCGACTACGCACACATCAAAAATCGATTAGAGAAATCGAATAATAACAAAATAAAACTTACAATTTTGGATCAGATCAGTGTCTTTAGCCATCAGTCACCAACTGACGCATCCTCAGTTTTCAGGGTTCTTGGTAAAAACGTTGGGCAGTGGAAGACCAAGAGAAGCGAAGAACATTAAGAACACATTAAAAACAGACTTAGTTTTTACGTTTTTTATTTTTCGACACTGCAGCAGCGCCCTCCTTTGACAGCGTTTAGTAATTTCCTTTGGAGTGGTTGCGATACGAGCCTTCTAATTTATTTTGAACAAAAAAATCACAGCAAATATTTATGAGGTCTGTAAAATCGCATGAATTCTGATCAAAGACGTATTGCCGTGTATTGGATGTGTTTCCGATTTTAACAGCACATAAGAAGGTGGTCCATATTGGAAAATGAAAAATGTCTGAGTCTGTGTGTTTTGACCGTTCACACAGATAACACATGGCCAAAAAGACCGGATTTGGACCACTTTTGCCTGCTGGCCCCTGGGCAAGACTCCTACCACTAGATTCTCCTACCATACTCCTACATCATTCACACGTACGTCGTTCTGGACGTAGAGCATCAGCCGAATGCCGTAAATGTAAATTTTATGTAATAACTTTTTGTGATGTGGCTTTTAGGGGCATTAAAGTCTTTATAGACATCTGGCTCCAATCACCACCCCTGTGAACAATTCTGAAGCTGCAGGTTTCTCTACACCATAGCGTCTCAAATCGAACCACTCTGAACGGCTTTGATCACATTTTAGGAATTTAATTATGTGGAAATTTTGGAGAAATGTGTGGAATTCCCCTTCAAGCCTCAAGGCTGGATGTAAATTCCCCACATGCTCCGTTCCTCACAACTACGTACATTAACTAGTATTGGCTTCACAGTAGTTACTCAGTAATTGAGGTTGGGGTAATACAGACCAAACGCAAGGCTCGCCCGATTCCAAGTGTACAGTAGCGGGCCTAAATGTAGCGCTCCAGTCAAATATGCATGAATGTACCAGCGCACGTCTGTTCTCAGGATCCCGGCATTTCTTCCACTACGCCTCACGCGTGTAATTACGATGAGTTAAATTCAGAGTGATCTCTGCTCGCTTTGCCATGAACACTCACTAACGCTCATAATTACAAGCCTGCAGAGGGAAGTTGCTCTGGCATGCAGTCTCCGTGCCTGCACGCCTGCATGCTTGGCCACTCTTCCTCACTGTATTTCTGCTTCTCGATGGGTTGGACTGATTCTGAGCTTGAGGTGGACCTGCAGTGAACGTGCACCCATAAAGCTGAACTGCGGTTTGACAGACAGATGGGATTTACATACAGCATCAAATACAGTTCGAACAACATACGTCACAAAAAAAGGGGAAAATGTTTGATAAACTTGATAAAAGTTTGACATTTTAATAGGTTTGCTTCTTTAATTTTACACTGGGCCTACACGGACAATACAGCTAAGGTATGGAATGAATACAGGGTCTAATAAGAGCCCCAATGAACCCTTAGAAACTCCTTATGGTATCATACACTACAGAGACAAAAGTATTGGGACACCTCCTCATTTACAGAGCGTTAGTGAGGTCAGGATGTTGGATGATGCTGATCACCACCCCACCTTGTCCTAAACTCCCCAACCCATCCCAAAAGTACTGGATGGAGCACCAACATCCATCATTCCAGAGAACACAGTTCCACTGCTCCACAGCTCAGTGCAATGAATAGGTGTCCACAAACATTTGGACATATAGTATATGTGCTGAAGCACAAAAAACACCTTGCTTCTGTTCATTTGAACTTGTAAACATAATTTTACATTGTTTTAAACTTTTGCTGTTGGGTTCAAATCTCAACAGTCGTTCTCCAGAATTGCATACAGTGCCTTTAATTGATGGAGCATAAGCTCACATTTAGCTACATTAGCCTCATAGGCCTTGACTAATAGTGACTAATTCTTGCGACCTGGAATCACCGGGCTCAAGGTCAGAATGCCCCCTGGTCAGGGCACTAGAGTGAGTTCTCCAGAATTGCATACAGAATCGCATACAGTGCCTTTAATTGGTGCAGCATAAGCTCACGTTTAGCTACATTAGCCTCATAGGCTTTGACTAATAGCGACTAATTAACCATCCATTGATCTACTTATCTGCTTCTTCCTGGCCAGGGTTGCAATGGGTCAAGAGCCTACCTGGAATCACTGGGCTCAAGGTCAGAATACCCCCTGGTCAGGGCACTAGTCCATCACATGGTAGTACCAAATACATGACTTTTTTAAGCAGATTGTGCAAAAGTCTGGGGCTTCTGCGAAAGTGATCTGTGAAGCTATTTATCTGGGGAATGTGTGTTTATTTGCTCAGAAAACAACAACATTAGAATAAACACAAACAAGTAAACATGACATTGTGATGTGACCTGTGTGAATGTGTTAGCTTAACCATTTCCAGATCCGTGGCAAATTAAGGCCAGGATTTCCAAGGCAGTTGCAATCCAGCACCTCCATTCTCAAAAACAAAGCTACTACAAAAGGGTTTTGGAACCGAGTCAGAGAAGAACCACACTGGCGGTGAATCTTCTCTTGATAGAAAAGGTGTTAAAGGATCTTTACACTCTAACACAATCACCATCCCTATTAAAAACATGCTCCTTTATCCAACCAAAAGAGGTTCTTCTAAATCAGGGCTGTTCAATCCTGGTCCTGGAGATCTACCACCCTGCAGATCCAGATCCAGATAATGAAGGCCTTCAGGAGCAACTGAACATTAGAGTCAGCTGTGTTGGATCTGAACTAGGGTGGTAGATCTCCAGGACCAGGATTAAGCAGCCCTGTTCTAACCCAAACCTTCTAACTGTGTCCTGTACGTCTTGGCTATTTGACTATATGTGAGAAAACCCAGCTGACCACGGACATTGGTAGATGTTAGAGTCTCTATAATGTAGGTCATGAGAACATCTAATGTCAATGACGACAGCTGATGCTGATGTTGTTGGTGCTATGTTGGTAACCTTAGTAACCAAAATCCAGAATCTTCCAAACATCACATGCTGACGTCATACTGAATTAAAATACATAACATTTAGTCATGATGGTGTGATGGTGATACACTATATGGCCAAAAGTATTGGGACACCTGCTCATTCATTGTTTCTTCTAAAAACAAAGGATATTAAAAAAAGGTGAACTCTGCTTTTGTTTGAGTAACTGTCTCTACTGTCCAGGGAAGAAGGCTTTCTATTAGATTTTGGAGCATTGCTGTGAGGATTTGATTGCATTCAGCAACAAGAGTGTGTTTCATCCCAAGGCAAAATAACAGGGTTGTAAATATGTTTATTATATGACATCAGATCTGATTGGGTGCTGCACCTGCTCAAGGCTTTCTACTAGGTTTTAGAGCATTGCTGTGAGGATTTGATTGCATGCAGCAACAAGAGTGTGTTAGTGAGGTCAGGATGCTGGATGATCACCACCCCACCTCGTCTTTAACTCCCCAGCACATCGCAATTTTTGAGTATTGGATGGTGTACCATCATTCCAGAGAACACAGTTCCACTGCTCCACAGCTCAATGTAATGGATGATGTCCATAAATATTTGGACATATAGTATAGCAAAACAAAAGGTGACATAGCCAGACATTGATTTGTGTGATTCTTACCTCCGTGTCGGCTTCGTGCTTCTCTCAGGTACAGTGAACTCCTCTATAAACAGATCCGGACCCAGACCAGAGTCCGCCTATTGCAGCACTCTGAGAACTCCAGCTGTTTGCTTAATAAGAGCTCACATGAACAGATGCTGCAGCGGTTAGAGCCTCGAAACACTGACACTGCAGTCCAGCAACAAACCCGGCAGCTGCAGTGATTACTGACTGAAGCCTGAAATACACTACAGAAGATCGGCCTTGCTTCAGTAGTACACACACCTGTAGCAGAGTAATGAACTGTGCAAGTGTGTGGTGGTGTGGGGTAGGGAAGTGGGCTGGGAAGGGGAGGGTGTAGATGAAGAGAACAGGGAGTGCTGACAGGCCCTTATTACCTCCTCTAATGCCCCTTTAAATGATCACATGAGTGAGTTTTGCCACTTCTAGTCATTGACTTGGACAGTGTTGGTGGTCTCCGTGTGGTCAGGGGCTGTCCAGGCTTTTGGAACGATAATGCGGTTTTCTTTAAAGGACGACTAAAGGACTGCAGTTACGCTTTGCCATTTTGGAGCGAGAGAACCAGTTTTACGCCCAGGGACTTTCCCAAATGACAAAGCAAGAAATATTCTGGAACAGGCCACCTCGGTTGGTGAACATGCTGGGCTTCCTAACCGCTGATGTGTGTTTTATATGAAAAGCCAAAGGAAAAACAAATCGTCGTAAATATGTTCAGTACGATATGGGAGTTCTTGCCCTTAGGCTGAGCTTGTGGTTTTTCTTTTCAGCCTTAAAAAAAAAAGCTTTACATTCATCAACTATGTGCCCTTGCATGGGCCTTTTGTGTTGGAAAATAACACATGGGTTTCTTAATGACCAGGGTGATGTGTCAAATGTGGTGTCGGAAGTTTGCTTGTTTAGCTTCAGTCCAAACTACACTGTAAAAAATGTAAGGCCAGGCCAACGTAAAGTGATACAGTATCTGATTACATCACGTTTTTTGAGTTAACTTAACTTAGTTTAGGCCAAAGTTCTCCTAACTTGCATTTTTAACTTCTGCATCTCAGTTCGATCAGCAATACATACCGAGTTGAGTCTCAAAAACATCAGTAAATGATCTGAGGCTGAAGCTGATTAAATACTGTGTAAGATGTTTAGTCTGTGGTTCCACCCTCAATCTGTTTACTGTTTATTCCCATCTGCAGGTTAGGCAGTTTGTATTCTTGACCAAACTGGTCAAGAATACTGGAACCCCTTAAAGAGCCTATGCCCCGCCGGTGGGCCCCCAGTGTTATTATGAACTTCTATTACCAAAGAATCTGCCCACCAGTTACAGTATACAGAAGTTAGAGGAGTTAATGTCCATCCGGGTCTCAGTGTGCTGCTGTGGGTCTTTTACTTTAGTAAGAGAAATAGAGATTGTGGCCTGCCAGCCGCAGCAATTTGTGACTCAAGGTTTTATGGAGAATTCCCCATAAAATACAAAAAAAAAAAAAAGAATCAGCTGCCAAAACTTTAGTACCAATTCCCATTAGCCGCTTCTTTTCTCCTCAACTTGGGTAAATAATTAGTTCTCCTGAATGACAGTCTGTTGTGAGCATGGAAAGAAATATTTAGTTGAGCTAACATAAGGATGTTTGTTGTACTAAGAAGTACAACTAGTCAAAACTCTTTCGGGCTGTTTACACCGTGCATCAGCATGTGTTTTCAGTGATCAGATCACGTTCCGGTTCCACTTGGCCACAAGAAAACCCAGGTCGTAAACACATCCACAACGCATCCTGATCAGTTTACGATCCGATCACTCAAACCACATTCAGAGTTCAACACGAGTGTAAACACAATGCGTTTTCTGTGCCCGCATGCGGTTATGTAAGCGCTGAACTTTTCCACAAATTAGAGTGTCTGGCCTCGTACGTGAAAAAATGGCAGGTATTCTGTATTTGTCAAAGCAGGCACAGTTCCCTCACACCAGCGTAGGGTTCAAGAACTTGGACCCTGGACAGCAGAGCTGCTGATAGTTACAGAGAGCACAGCAAGGGCAAGAGAAACCAGTGCAGGTGATGCCTTGCCTGGCACCATGCCTCAAGCCAGGCGTGGGCTAGAGGGGTATGAAGTAGGGATGCACTGATTCGGCATTTTCAGTTCCGATACCGATCTGATACATAAACTTTACATATCGGTCGATACCCGATACCAGTCCGATACCATTGCTGAATTATTAAACCTTATATACCGATCCAGCTAATTTTGGTAATATTGGGGCTGATATCCGATCCTAATATCGGATCGGTGCATCCCTAGTATAAAGCCCCCCCCCCCAAAATTTAGATCTGAAGCAGTAAAGGAACTGTGTTCTCTAGAATGATGGATGATGGAGCTTCATCCGGCACTTTTGGGATGAGTTGTGGGGCGTTGTGGATAATAAGGTGGGATGGTGATTATCATCCAACATCCTGACCTCACTAACACACTTGTCGCTGAATGCAATCAAATGCTCACAGCAATGCTCTTCCAAAATCTAGCAGAAAGCCTCCTTCCCTGGACAGTAGAGACAGCTACTCCAACAAAAGCAGCAAAAACTATTTTTTATACCCCTGATTTCAGAAGAAACAATGAATGAGCAGGTGTCCTGATACTTTTGTCAATATAGTGCATGTAAGTTAATTAAGAGGTAAAATTCCACAGAAGAGGAGCTCAAACTTAGCACACAACAAAGTGAATACCTGGGAAGCAAACAAGAATCCGCTCCAGGCTAAAAGCTAACACTAGCCAATGCTAGCCTTTACTATCTGTTCTCTCCATCGTCCAATCGCACATCATGCTTAGAGGACACAATTAGAAGATCGCAACACTGTCCAGGCTGTTAGGAATAATTACAGTGTTTTTGTTAGTGTTAAGGCTATGCTACAATGTGCAGTCTCTGTGAGCCGTGGCGGTGTTTTAAATCGGCCAATAAAAGCAGAGCTTATCATAGCAGAGCAAATCAGTGCATTTCTTTTGAAGGCACAATAACAGGGTTGTAAATAGTTTGAAATCTGAGTATTTTCACCCCAACCAAAGTCACATACTTACTATTTATACATCAAAAACTACTTAAAATACTAAATACATGATTTGGACTTTTTTGCTACTGGGCTCCCCCTAGAGTTGTGGAGTGTAAGTTACCTTTACACCACTGTTGTGCCGTATACAAGTTAGATTTCTGATTATGTCAACAAAATCTGGTCATTAGTTATAGGGAATTGGGGTGAAGTGAAATATTGGTGCTGCCATCCAACCACTTGCACACGATCACTCAGGTTTTTGGATGGTGGAGCAGGTAAATGCCAGTGTTTGATGGTGCGCTTATGTCTGTGTTACCTTCTGGCTCTCTCCTATTAGTTAGGCTGCTGGAGGTGCTAGCCACACTCTGATATTTTAGTCATATTCTCTGTACTCCATAAATCCAAACTGATGCTGTTCTACTACGCTGCATGTAAACCACCATAGACAAGAACCGCAGCATCAGATCTCAGTATGTGTGTCCAGAAACATGGACAGTCACTTTTTGCTTTTATACGAGTTGCTAGACTTGACCTCTTTTGTGGCTCTCCTCTCTTCTTCTTTCTTCCCTTCTCTTCTCCTCTCCGTCCACAGCTGCCTTCCATATGTTTCCATCCCAATCAGCATGTACAGGGCTGATCTCAGACCTGGCTGAGGCGCATCTTACAACGGCCGTTGGTTTTCATATCTGTGGTCTAATGCTCACTCACCACTGTTATTTTCAGCTCAGGGGTCATCGAGAGACCATCGCTTTTATAGCCGTTTGTTATCCACTTTGTTATGAAGGTGCTTCAAGGGGTTCTTTGAGCGATGCCCTAGAAGAACCAGCGTTGGTTCTGTGAAGAACCATGAGATGCGTGAGTGTGTGGAACTTTTCCATTAAGCAAAGCAAACCTTTAAAAGGTCCTGTACACATCTCTATGACTAATGTGGTGTTGCATGGACAGTGGCTCTGCTATGGCTTTACCTACATGAATACAGTAATATTTAATATAATAGGTAATATTTCAGCCATCCTTATTGTGTATACTTTGAGTGGTTTCTCAGTGTCCTTTTTTTTTTACTATGGAAGAGCTCTGAGCTCTGAGCTCTGAGCTGTTTCCATCATTGCCCAGCAGGCCAATCAGTGTGGATTCCTGTGGCTCCTGATCTCTGGTGATAAGCAGTCAAGAGTTCTGGTCAGGGTTAGACCCCCCAAGGAAGAGCAGGTGTGGTAATGGATCTGATCTGAGGTCTGCTCTCTCTCGCTCTCTCTCTCTTTTTTTTTATTGCCGAGGACATTCCCCTATGGACCAGCAATCTGGAGATCTCTCTGAAGACGAGAAGAAAAGAGGACTTGTCCCGCGTTTGGCTCTGTCTTATCAGGAGCCTTCTGAAGAACAGAAATACCAGGCATTCTAACATCCCCACTAGCGTAATAGCGTAGCATGTTTTAATCAACTGCGACTGTCCTGCTGTGGCCTCCTGATTAGCCCTGCAAGAGTTTGTTTGCACTTAATGACCAAAAACGTTAAAGGGCAGATAAAGAATTCCATTATCTCATTCCCTTGGGTATGCTAGACCCCGGCCTCGTTCCAACATCTAAATCAGCAGAAATGTTTCAATGAGCCAGCATTTCGGTGAAGGGTACGGGCGTAAAAAAAATGTCAGTTCACATTTTTTAGATACACATATAAACATTAGTCTTCTGTACAAAACCGAGCCATGCTTGCAAGGCTATTCTGTCTAGTTTCCATGACAGGCATGTTAGCACAGTGTAGCACACTGTTTACTGCATGTTGGGAGGTGAAACTGGGCCACGGAAGGCACCATATCATGTCAGGGTACTTTATGCCCCACTTATGGGAAACATGCAAACATGTCCCACCGCCATGGCCGATTTAATGCAGAGGCTTACCTGGGCTTAAGCCCAGGGGCCCTGAGTACTTTGAGGCCTCTGACTGACCTTTATTTATTTATTTATTTAATTTTTTTAAAGATTTATTTATTTAGCCTCCACCCACCCACACCACTGATAGTATGGGACTGATGATTGGAGAGATTTTTTAGCAAGGTCAGATAATATACTAAATTATTTATTTATTTATTTTATTTAACTGGATATATTCATCATTCTGTGGCAGTGCCATTTGGGTTATAACTAAATTCATACATTCAGCTCCAGAGTAGCCGGTTTGTGGAGACGTTTATCAGCCTAGGTTGTACATTTAGCAAGAAAACTGCGTATATAATACTTCAGATACGGCATTTGATACTGTTTGTGCCTAGAAATGGCTAGAAATTCCTAGAAAACCGTACATGTCACGAGTCAGATAAAGACCAAAAGTGCATGCTTACATGTGATGCAGCTGTGAATGTAGAAGCATGATGCTGGATTAGAACCAGGAGCAGAACATCAGCTGCAGATGATCAGAACAGGGTTGGAGAGGATTATTCTGGAGGAATCTGGAGTCTTATTTAAACCTCAGACGTTTAGTCTGGTCTGCTCTTGATTGTTGGAGTGAGCGGTGAAGATGATCACCATCATGGCCAGATCCGGAGAGCTCACTGAGGCCTTCAGAAAGAAGAGTGTAGACCCAAGTACTCTCAGAAGAGGAGGGTCTTCAGTCTGGGTGTGAAGACAGCGAGCATTGGACTCTGCTGTTCGGACCCTCAGAGGAAGTTTGTTTCACCACTTCGTTGCAGGACAGAAAAAAGTCTGGACGCTCGTCTTCCGTGGATTTTAAAGGATGGCGGGTCGAGACGAGCCGTACTTGCAGCTCGAAGGGCTCTTGGTGCAGATCGGCTTTAGACCATTGCCATCAAGTACGGAGTTCCACTGTCCGCTAAGTCATTTACAAGTGAAACAACTGACCGACATGGCCAGATCCGGCCGTCCTAGCAAGTTCATCCCGAGAGAAGATCACAAGATGGGTAAAGGAAGCTCTCGGTTGCAGGTAGCTCTCATCACAGCAAGTTCAAGTTCTGTGATGGAAATTACCATCAGAAAGAGACCAAGCAGGTTTGATTATCATGGGAGGTGAGCAAGGAGGAACCATCTTGACTATCTTCTCGAAGTGCATTTCAAACCTACTTTGGCTTTTTGTGCTCCAGAGATGATGCGAGGCGCTCGGTGAGTGGGGTGATGTTGGGTTATACTGGATATATTTATGGAAGGCCAGGTCATAACAAGCAGGTTAAAGCGCCTATGCCCACCACATACCCCAAGACATTATGGCCTGTTGGGAGAAATGGATATAAGGACATACCCCTTTACATCACGCCAGGCTAGCCCATATCCCACTGGCTATACCCTGTCAGAAAGGTTCTGCGTAGCCACATTTCTGTTCCTCTAAAATACAAACAGTGCATTCCTCTGGGAATTCCACTCATTTCTCAAACTGCCGGCGTAATTTAATCAATCAAATGTAAACAGAGTCATTACGAGAGGGCTCGCCGTGAAGTGCTTCATTGTAGAGAAACGGGCCGAGTCAGATTTCTTTCCAGTGGTGGTAAAGGGAGAGTTTCATGTGCAATGTTGATGATGATAGAATTCCAGATGAAAAAAATCTATTGGGGACAGGTTTTGCCTTAGAGCACCCTGAAGGCACCTCTAAATTAATGAATGCCTTTTAAAAAAGCATGTTTGGAGGCCAAAACCTGGGGAATCAGACGGCACATTCATGACCACTCAATTAATAAATGATGCAGTTTGTATAGGACTATCTGGAGCATATAAACCAGGGAGTCCTATTCTTTTGGCAGTACTTCTCTACAGGGACATTAAATGGACAAAAGTATTGGGACACCTGCCCGTCCTGCTTTTGTTGGAGTAACTGTCTCTGCTGTCTGGGGATGAAAGCTGTCCACTAGATTTTGAAGGAAACTTGCTGTAAGGATTTGACTGCATTCAGCGACAAGAGTCCTATTCTTTTACATTTACATGTATGGCATTTAGCAGACGCTCTTATCCAGAGCGACTTCCAGGGTTACTCGCATTACAGAGGTGGGCCAATGTAGTGTTAGGAGTCTTGCCCAAGGACTTTTATTGATGTAGCGCAGCATAGGCACCCAGACTGGGAATCGAACCCCAGTCTCCCACATGGTGTGTTAGCTTAGTGGCAGGTAGTGGTGTTATCTGTTGCGCCACACCAACCACTTTTGGCAGTACTTCTCTACAGGGACTAGACAAGCTGTGTGTGTTTGCGCATATGCACATCTGTGTCAGCAATGGGTGCAACTTGTTGAAAAAAATTGGAATGCATTCCTTAGAAGGGGTGTCCACAAATATGTGGACACATAGTTATTCTATTTTATCTGTGTTTCTGGTTTGTTTTTGTGCTATTCGTGTGATCCTGTTGTGTCATGTGATCGGACAGTTGTCAAAGCGTTAGTAGTGGTAGATATACCGTGTAGTGCACCTTCATGACCATTCAATTAATAAATGATGCAGTTTGTGGAGGTATTATCCAGTGAGCAGTCGACCCAGCCACTTTATGTGACTAGTATCTGGTGTGTATATATATATATAGTATATGGTGATAAGATTTTACCCACATGCATGTACACTCCGACCAGTCAGACTGAAATCTGATTGCTGTGTGGGACGTAATATGCGAACTAGCCTGTTGTGCAGCAATTATTATTATGGTCCGGTCGTACTGGGAGGAGTTTTGGTTGTGGAATGTGTCTCGTAGAGCTGGGTGTGTTTACACTGCTATAACATGTGGCTCAAACGCGTCTCAGACCTCCTCCTGAAGACCTGACTCCTGGTTTGAGTGATCAGATTTGGTTTGATCTGTCTTGGGTGTGTTAGTTTACACTTGCACTCCTGTGTGTCTCGGCCTTATCCAGATATAATCCCGACACTCAAGACTCATGAAGTGACCAGGTGTAAACAGGGTCCTATGTTCAGACTGCTGGCCCAAATCTGATTTTCGGCAAATCTAGATTGGATCTTATCTCATATCTTATTATCTCTGTATAGGCACTAAACGGACAAAAGTATTGGGACACCTGCCCGTTTATTGTTTCTTCCCGAAACCAAGGGTATTAAAAAAGAGTTTATCCTGCTTTTGTTGGAGTAACTGTCTCTGCTGTCTGGGGATGAAAGCTTTCCACTAGATTTTGAAGGAAACTTGCTGTGAGGATTTGACTGCATTCAGCGACAAGAGCATTGGATGATCACCAACCCACTTCATCCCAAATGTATTGAATGCCTCACTACCATCATTCCAGAGAACACAGTTCTTCCACTGCTCCACAGCTCAATCCTGGGGGGCTTTACACCCTTCTAGCCCACGCCTGGCATTGGGCAGCATGGAGCCAATAGAATGGGACTCTCTCTAGTCTCTACAGGGACTAGACAAGCTGTGTGTGTGTGTGTGTGTGTGTTTGTGCATTTGCACATCTGTGTCTGCAATGGCTGAATGCATTCATCAGAAGGGGTGTCCACAAATATGTGGACATATAGTTATTCTATTCTATCTGTATTTCTGGTAGTTGTACCGTGTAGGACTGTGTACGTGACTCTTAAGCAGTGCTTAGATTTGAACTCGGTACCAAATAAGCTCCCAAACTCCCAAAAGTGCTGAGGGTGCCAGTCCAGCCACAGCTGAGTACCTGTATTCCCATGTATGGGCAATGGATCTGACCCCATGTCCACTTAGGGAAGATGGGTTTTCCAGTCCTGTTGTGCTACTGCATATGTTAGTGTTCCCCCATGCTACACACACACACACACACACACACACCTGACTCAACTCATCATCAGCTCAAGCCTAAAGAGCTTGGGTGTGTTAGAGCAGGGAGATCACCAATCACCACGTCGCGCGGGGCAGGGCAGGGCAGGGCTACTCCGGGATCAGGACTGGGAAGCCCTAGGCTACCCCTGCTCATCGTCCTGCCCCAACAGGTAGTCTCTCTCGCTCTTGCGCGCGCTCTCTCTCTCTCGCTCGCTCTCAAACACACACACACACACACACACACACACACACACTCACTCACGCCTGCGTACGTCATCCCTCTCGCGTCTCGCGCGCTGGTTAAAAAGAAGGTGGAAAAGTGGGAGCACCATGTGAGCGCACTGAAGGCGCTGCAGGAGGCAACACGGTGCTGCTGCTGCTGCTGCTGCGTTCCCACCAACCACTGAGACCACCAACCGGGGATCTATCCGAAGCGTGCGCGCACGGGAAAGCTGCCAAAGCAGTTTGCTTTGGGTCGACTTCGATTTTTCCTTTTTTGACTTTTTTTTTGCTTGCGTTTGTCATTATGCAAGGACACGTTTGCGCACGTGCCGTGCCATCCTAACCTAACCTAATTTATTGCGTGATTGGCGTTTAAGCGCACTTCAATTACGCATTGTTGTTTTTTTGGCTAAGCTGGAATAAAAGTGTTCAAATAAAACTTTAATCTTCTCGAAAGGACTGTGAAGGAGGTTATTTATAGAAGAAAAGGAGAAGAAGAAGGAGAAGAAGTAACGTTAGTGTTTTCTTCCACCTCCACCATGAGGCATCTGAAGTTCGTCCTGGTGCTGGCCGTGGCCGCCAACCTGTGGGAGTGCGGCGAGGCCAGGCTGGGAGAGAAGGGAGAGCTCAGCCCGAGGAGGAGGAGATGCTACGACGGCAGTCTGCCCAGGCGCCTGAAGAAGAAGGAGCGCAAA
This sequence comes from Salminus brasiliensis, assembly GCF_030463535.1. NCBI lineage: Eukaryota > Metazoa > Chordata > Actinopteri > Characiformes > Bryconidae > Salminus > Salminus brasiliensis. The sequence goes on from NC_132881.1 coordinate 44,067,658, forward strand.
GTGGCCGTGGAGGACGGCGCCGTGTGCTCCAGGCTTTACCCAAGAGTGTCCTGCTGCCCCGTCCGCAGAGCGCCCTACCAGAGCCTCCACCGAAGAGACACCATGGTAGGTTGTTGAGCAGGTCGTGGACGAGGCAGGAGGGATGGCCAAGGCTGAGTTTGCACACATGCATGGACGTTAAGTAGTGCTTGCTGGTGCTCAGCTGAAGTTTGCTCGCACGCATGGATGTAAACACATCTGCGTGGTGGCCAAGCCTCCAGATAGCTAGTTGCATGTTCTGCAGTGTAGTGTGCGGGGTTGCATGGGCTGTTGCATCGGTTTACACGTGTGCATGGAGGTAAATAAGCCTCAGAGTTGCTCAAATACACGTGCTGGCGTGGAACTTGCTGGATTGCATGGGTTTTGCTAGAGGTTGCTCTTATTAATAGATGTAAACAGGCGTTAATATGCATGCAGATGCACGTGCTATCATAATTTGCTGGATTGCTTGGGCTATGTGGAAGTGTACACCGATGCACTAATGTCAACACGCAGCCAGTTGGTGCTCAAACTTGCTCAAACGCACGTGCTATCGTACTTTGCTGGGTTGCACGGGCTATGCTGAAGTTGTTGCGTATTTATGGATGTAAACAGATGCAAATGTGCTTCCAGATGGTGCTCAAAGTTGCTCAAAGGCACGTGCTGTCGTGAATTACTGGTGCATTGCTGGATTGTGTGCGCTATGTTGAAGTTTGCTCGTGTTAATGCATGTAAACAGGCTTCCAGGTAGTGCTTAAAGTTGCTCAAATGCACGTGCAGTGGTGGAATTTGCTAAATTGCATGGGCGATAGTGAAGTTTGCACTTATTTACGATTGTAAACAGACGTTAACATGCTATCAGGTAGTGCTCGACGTTGCTCAAATGCACGTGCTATCACAATTTGCTGGATTGCGTGGGCTATACGAATGTTTACACGTTTTCATGGTTGTCCAAAAGCACCCATATAGTGGTCAAAGTCGCTCAGATGCACGTGCTATCATATTTTGCTGGGTTACATAAGCTTTACTTAAGTTTACGCTAAAGCATGGATGTAAACACGCGCCTAGTTAGTGTTCGGCGCTGCTCAAATGCACGTGCTATCATATTTTGCTGAATTGCATGCAAGTTGGGCCTTATTTATAGATGTAAACAGACGTAAACATGCTGCCAGTTCGTGCTCGACGTTGCTTAAATGCACGTGCTATCAAGTAGTTTGCAGTTACACGGGCTATACTGAAGCGTGCACCTATGCACGGATGTAAACACGCCTCTAGTTAGTGCTCAGATGCACGCGCTGTCATGCATTTCGCTGTGCTGTGTGGACGACATCGAAGTCTGCATGCATGGTGGATAAACATGTGCTGGGCTGTAGTTTGCTCGCATGCGTGGAAGTGTAGCAGCAGTCCGCGTGGTGGGCGAAGCCTCTCGTGTACAAATGCATGGACGTAAACGAGTCAGCGTGGTGCTCAGCCCTCCCGGTGGGTTGCATAGGCAGTGCTGAAGTTTGCTCGAGTCTGCATGGTGGTCAGACCTGTCTCAGAAGTGTTTCAGTGTTGCTGAAATTCACGGGTGCATGCACGAGCTAGGCTGGGATGGGTTTACCTTATGTTGCACTGCTGATGATAAAATGCTTCTCTTCCCAGTCATAAACAACACACGGGCTGCCTTGCCTTGCCTTGCCTTGCACGAGACTCATTCACAGGCTTGCTTAAAGTGAATGCAGTAGTTCTACAGGTTGGTGTTGTCTTCTGCACCAGGTCAGCATTGGGTTAGTGTGTTTATCCCAGGGTCTGCTCTGGATGGTCAAGCATTGGAGCATCCATGAGTTGTATAATTGATGCAATGGATAAGTCAGTGAATAAGCTGTCATTGCGCTCCTTATCTGAGCAAACCCTGCAGAAAACCTCTCATTTGTGCTGTCTAGTGCATGCAGAACGACCTGGGATCGAGGTGCATTCTGTGCAACATGTGAAACTCCAACCATCCAGCCCCCCCAAAAAAACAAAAAGCGCCGTATTTTCGCCTCTATAGTGAATGCAGAGGTGCCTCTTTTCTCATGTAAACCGCCTCAGTGAATCAACATATGCGGCTGGGTGGCATTGCACTTCGGCTTGCGACAAAACAGCCATATTGCATCATTTAATTTGCTCAAGTCATGCAAATAGGAGCGAGTCTGAATGGAACAAAAAGGAGTCGACATGGCCTCCTCCCCGCTACACTGCCCACACACGGAGTCTTTTTAGCTTATGGCAAAAGAATAACAACAACACCATTGTGTTTGTTAGTTTCACTAATGGGTGAAGCTGGAGAACATCACTCTCCCAAGTCCTCGGCTCTGTCCAAGTGTTAATGCTGTGGAGAGAGAGTTTGTCCTGCTCCCTCGCCCCCTTCTCCTCCTCCCCCACCACCACCACCACCCCCCTCGCAAAACTTACACCTATTCCCAGAGGGGCCAAGAGTGTTTTGCTTAAGCTGTTAAACACTCACCTCCTTTTGGGGTGGAGGGGTTGGAGGGGAGTTTTTTTTTTTTTTAAAGGCCGTAGTTTCCAGGTTCAACTACGATTCCACCGAAGTATCAGTACTAATGCTGTTGTCACGAAAAAAGGACACACACACACACACACACAACACACTCGCTCCTGCTTATCCATGCATGGCATGACGCAATGTGACTCCCACCCTCCTGGTTGCCTCTTATGGCGTGACCTTGGGAGGCTTCGGCGGTCTCCTTTGTCTGCGGGTGAATGACAAGCAATTGTTTTCAAGTGTGTCTTTGTGCGTTTATATGTTTGTTCTGGCAATTTCACTGACAATGGGGATTGTGCAAGTCTTAATAAGTAACCCTACCAGCTGCGAACACACAGCCCACTGGTCAGTCGCAGGAGATTGCAGCATCAGTTGTTGCATAGAATGTGCTAGAGTGGACCAAAACCATGCATTTACATGAGTTTGGCGAAAGGACCACCTGGAACCGATCTTCTCCACTTCCAACCCGCCTGGTTGTTGTTGTTGTCGTTCTTCTTCTGTGAACGACCAGTTTCCAGCATTCGCATTGACATGGACCTACATGGAGCAAGTACCTCCGCTCAGCGTACCTCCACTACGCATACCCCGACCAGCCTTTGGAGCAATTTGTCAGAATTTCCTTCCTTGTGCCTTCAGTAGGTGCCGCATGACTAGTACTGGTGGTTTTGTTGGAACCGCTGCCATTTTCAGAGCTCATAATTACGCCCCCCCCTTAATGCCACAAACAAAAGTCTTCTTGTTTGTGGTGTGGGTGATGGCATCACTGGAGCCCATCCCAGCAGCATATGGGCACAGGGCATGGTTGAGAGCACACAAATGCTCCTCTCCATGGACTGTGTGCCAGTCCATGGCTCGCTAAATCAATGGGCGATTTAGAGCAGGAGTAGAGTAGGCGCTAGGAAAAGCTGGGGAACCGACCAAGAGCACCAGGCCGAGAAGGGAGGAGAGCTCGAGATGCTGAGCTTCTGCAGGGCATGGAGTATGCAATCATTTATTTATTATATTTTTAAAGTTTTTAAGATCTGGTACAGGTCTTTAGCCAGTCCTTACCACCTTATTCCTGTCCGTAGTTTTGATAGTTTGGCCTTAAAACACTAGGTTCGCCTTACCTCGGTGTAGTCAACCAGACCAGCCAAGGCAGGTTTGAAGTCTGAGCTTGGCTTCTTGAGCTTAGCGCTGGAGCTACAAGGCAAATTATGTGGTTTCTGGACAAGCGTATGGACACGGGTTAGGCATGAAGGTGGCTACTTGGGTACTTCTAAGGATCTTGGATACACAGCTCCGTAACTTTCCTGCAGTTTCTACCAGTTCACTGTTGAGGGTCTTGTTGGAGAGGGGGGGGGTTTGTTGTTGGGGTTAGTCGGCGGTGTCTGCAGACTCGGCTGCTCTAATTGACTTGGACAGACTGCTAATTTGTTGATACCAGCGGTGGAATGATGTGCCTGTCTATCTCTAAATTGGTGTTTACACACGGACCTCACACAGAGCTCACGAGTGTGTGTGTACCAGGCGGCTGCTGGTGGGGCACAGGCGCATGCCTGCTGAGGGGAGGCCCATTACACCCTTGTTTTATTACAGCTAATTTGTTACGTAAATAAGCCTGCTAATTTTCTCAGCCCGGCTCTGTTTGCTTACGTTTGTTTGGTAACGTTTCGATTACGCTCGTTTTGCTCCATTTCACGTTGCTCCGTTAATTTTTTGGCACGGCACGTTGTCGGCATGTGAGGTGTAATTGCGGATTAACTGTTTGTAAGCCTGTGCTAACGAATCTGGAAGGAAATTCGGCTTAATTGGTATGGGGGAGGTTTAAGTGCTGTTTACGGACCTGCAGTAAATGCTAAAGTCAGTCTGACTATCGTCAAATGACAATTTTACAGGAGAAGGAAAAAACCTTCTTAACTTGCAATGGAGGTCAATGTAAAAATATTATATTGCAAGTTTTTTTTGAGCTTTTCTGTTGGTCCATTCGGTATGGAATTTGGGTTGTACATAAAGAACAACAGGCGGATTTAGATTATGTCAAAAAGTCAAAAACGTAAAAAAAAAAGATTTCTGTGTTTTGCTAGATCTCAACATATCTCTTAAGGAGAAAATGACCCCTATAGTTGACAGCTGCGAGCGACTCAAAATCATCTCTAAAACTGCTCAAACTATCAACAATTATTTATTAATAATGAGTTCACGGTAACTTTTTTTTTTGCGATATTGGGTCCCATATCGCCCCCTATGCTTCCTATAGTGTTTTACAATCTGTCAGATCTATCATATCTTTTTTTTATTTTTTTTTATTTTAAATAAACACATAAGCAATTCAGCTCAGGCCATTTTTATGTTTTCAGACTAATCCTGATAGCCCTACCATGAACCAGGCCTTCCTCCTCTCAGTCGCACTCATTCCTGTCCATTATCTTCTGCTGGAGTCCGTCTGCTGGAGTTGAGGGTTTTGATCTGGTTTGATCCAGCGATTTGATCCAGTGATTTGATCCAGTGTCCACACAGTCAGGCTGACCACGAAGACTGAACAAACAAGCGCTGTAACGTAACATTCCTATGGCAAAACCACTGTGATGATTTCTATCCTGTCATTGCCTGGTCTCCTCAGATCTTCTCCTCCAACAATACGGAGTGTTCCAGACTGCTGCAGGAGATCAAGTGTGCCCGCTGCTCTCCGAACGCTCAGATGCTCTTCCACTCTCCCGAGGAAGAGATTGCGCGACACCGCGAGCCTGACCTTCCCCGTCTCTGCCCCGACTACTGCCGAGAGTTCTACTACACCTGCAGGGGACATGTACCAGGTAACAAACTCAACACACAGTCCGTAACACCGATGCCCTGCGAATGTGTGGAAACTGCACCTGCGTACATCGGGGGCGCCATCAGACCTGATGTACCGGGGGATGTGCCGCTGTCGGTCACTATTCAGCGTCAAACTGACATCGGCATTAGACGTTGTTGTTGTGACTTTGAGATTTGGGGTACCTTCCTTCAGTATGTAGAGCTGCTGATTTACCTTAATAATAGATTGGTAGTAATAATATACTTTCCACACTGTCCAAATGTTTGTGGACACCCCTTCTAATGAGTGCATTCAGCTACTTTAAGTGGCACCCATTGCTGACACAGATGCAGTGCAAATCATCCAGCAATTGCACAGTTTGTCTAGTCCCTGGAGAGAAGTGTTGCCAATAATTTAGGACTATCTAGAGCGGATTAACATGAACCTGTTGCCGCCACTGCTGCCTAATGCCAGGCGTGTGCTAGAGGGGTATAAAGCCCCCCCAGCATTGAGCTGTGGAGCAGTGGAAGAACTTGATTTCACAATAAACAACAAATAAGCAGGTGTCCCAATACTTTTGTCCTTATATTTGACATAAACTCTTACTGCCCTTAGGTGATTTAAACACCTGGAAGGCTCGAGTGCATTTGATGGACAGTGTAGATCTTCATAAGATAAGAACTTCACAAGATGAACCAAATGTTTACGTACGAACGTTCAGGCTTATGCAACCAACAGCAGTTCAGCCAAAGCCTGAATCCCCATTGATTGCTGTATAATGAAGAGTTAAGACTGTTCAACGTGCAGGAGAACTCACAAGCGAGTACATGTACATTTCTAGCATGCTTACGCAGTCAGAAGCCTGCGGGAAAAGACGTCAGATCCAACCCCTCCGCAAATGTTTGACTGCAACCGTAGTAAAGGTTAGAACACAAGGATTACCATTCCAGAGATGCTACGCAAAAGACACTACGCTGTGGTATTGCCTTATGCCGCAGTACCGGCCAGTGCTGTTTATGGGTCATGACTCACTCTACACACACACACGCACACACACACACACACACTCACAAATATGGTGCTGGAGGCTCCTGGCAAACCCTAACAAAGCTGAGTGATTAATTAGTCAACAGTTAAGCTCTGGCGTTCAGGGCCTACTGCTTGTCTTTTTCCCCGCTACAATGCCATCCCACACAATGCTTTTTGGAAAGGCTCTGTAAGCTCCTCCAGCACCAGGCACGCTGCAGTTCAGTCCCACCACTGGAAGGATTATGTGCATTTTGAAATATTTCTGGCTTTTGGTACAATTGCAGATGTGGTAAAAGCCTCTTTACAAGTCAGTGGATTTCACCAGATAAATCTGTTGAATATGCATATGAGTTTATATGGTGCAAAATGCAAATCCCATGCTTAGCCGGCCATGAGAAGAACCTCGAAACCGAGATTCGGACCGAAAACGCAGGAATGTTCTCTGACTCTGTTCATAGCTTTTAGAGTTTGTACCAGGTCAGTTGGTTGAATGTGCATGAGTTTGTGAGTACTGTGATTTACTCTTGAAGAGATCATGGTGCTTTAAATGGTTTCTTGAGCAGTGCCATAGAAGGACCACCTTTGGTTTCGTAAAGAAGCATGAAAGGTTCATTAGAAAGATTGAGAAACATTTTCCAAGAGTTTGCTTTAGGCTCACATATAAAAACTGGTAATTCCCAGACCTGGACTAACCATTCTAACTGGGAATCACTTTATCAGATCTGTAAGGTGTTGAACACACCTCAAAATAAAAGTGCTTCAAAAGGTTCTTTGGACGATGCCATAGAGGAACCACGTTTGGCTCCATAAAGAAGTAAAGCAAAATTACTGATATCTGAAAGATGTAATAGACTCTGCACTCATAAAAATAGAGGAACTTTAAGCGGTTCCATAAAAAGAACCATAGAGATGTGCGTTTGTGGGGCCTTTTTTTTAAAGATCTGAAGAACCTTCTCTTAATGGAAATGTACCAATTTAACCTAAATATCTCCAAACATGAATCTTTATGGAAGCAAAAGTGGTTCTTTAAGCAGTGCCATTGAGGAACCACTTTTGGTTCCATAAAGAACCATGTTTTACACAACCATAGAGATAAGTGTAACTGTGAGGAACCTTTTTAATGATCTAAAGAACCTTCGCTTGATGTAAATGTACCCATTTATAGGTTCTTCGACTTGCACCAAACATCTCCAAACTGGCATTTATTTCTTCTTTACTTCTAACATCTGTAACATCCCCAACTCTGCACTCCTAAAAATAAAGGTGCTTTAAAAGGTTCTTTGAGCAGTTTCATAAAAAGAACCATGTTTCACACAACCATAGAGGTATGAAAAAGTTTGAGGAACATTTGTGAAGATCTAAAGGACCTTCTCTTGATGTACCAATTCACCAATTTAAAGGTTCTTCACATTCCACACTCTCCACATCTCCAAACATGGTTCTTTATGGAACCTAAAGTGGTTCCTTAAGAACCGTTTGAAGCACTTTTTGTATTAAGGGTGATGGGATTTGAACAGCAAGCTTTGCTCCTAATGCTGCGTTCACATCTCCTCGCTCTGAGCAGCCCTCCTGAACCAAGTGAAGAGCGCTCTCTCTCTCTCACAAACACACACACACACACACACACACACACACACACTAATACATATGCTCTCACGTCCCAGCTGTCAGACACACACCTCAACACCCATTAGCGGACCCACCCCAAACAAAGTCCCACAATCTGGAGCTGTGAATGAATGGTTTTATGACCAGTTTCTTCCCCATGCTTCTTTGGCAAGCCTCTGGGTTTACGTCAGTGGCGCTCACCATGATGTGTTTGGTGTGTATGTGTGAGTGTGTGAGCGAGAAAGAGAGAGAGAGACTATGGTCTAGACATGACTGCCCCTGACACCTTGCCCCACCAGGAGAACACACACAAACACACAAACACACACACACACACAATCCCCCTGCATGATGCAGCGGAAAATACCAGCTGTTTAAGGCCGCTCACATCATCAGTTTGTTTTTCTTGGTGGTACGTTCAAAAGAGCACAAACAGCTCAGGCCTGCTGGTGGGCGTCTAAAAAAGCGCCGGAATGGGGGGCGGAGGGGTGGTGGGGGTGTGCAAATTCGCAGAGGACGGGCTAGGGGTGTTTATGTTTTTTTTCCATAGCATGAATGACATCAGGAACAAACTTCCTCTGTTTGCCTGGGCGGGTCACCGCACAGGGCCGCAACTGTCACTGTTTGGCGCATTCCATCAGATGCAGTGGTATGCGCGAAGCCGGCTGCCGACCCGAAACCTCTTCCTATCTGTGTAGGCATAACAGATTAGATGGGGGAGATATGCAAACAGGCAACAGTCTCCAGCACACAGCACACAGGCCACACACACATACACAAGCAAATCAGACAGCCTAAACACACAATCAGCACTGTGTCCCAAAGCCTCCCTCGGAAACCGATTGCTGCTCAAACGAACCGACAAGCGATCAATTCTGTTCAGGTCAGGCTATTTGCGATCCTTGTATGGAAAAGAGAGAGAGAGAGATAGAGATGGACGGACATAGAGACAGAGAGAGAGTGGCTGAACGCAGTAAAGGCAGTAGAACGGGAGCTCAGGCCAAGAAGGCTCAACCCTCCTCCCCACCGCTCTCTCCTCGCCCTCCAAAATCAGCATATGTGGTGACGAATGACACATTTATTTTTCTACAAAGGTTGTGTATATGTAAAACTGCTGAAGTGCATCAAGATGTCAAGTACTTTGGGTGGCCACCCAGGTTGCTTTGGAAGATAACCAGATGGAAGTATAACCATAGTGCTGGGCCTGTGGACACAGTCAGTCAGTCTCTCTCACTCTCGCTCGCTCTCCCCCTCTGTCTCTCTCTCTGTCTCTCAGGGCAGTACGACACAACCAGGCCGGATTATAGAGGCAGTGTGTGGCCGTACGCTAATTTTGTCAGACGTTGACTGCTTTAATTTGATCACGATTGCAGTTTTTTATTAAGTTATTTTTGTTATATTTGAAACCCATTCGCTCTCTGCAATAGGCCTGTGTCCGGGGTGCAGTATTGGGGAGGAATTAGGACGATTCTAAGGGCCTTATAAAAGGGCCTTAAAAACTTATTAATTGAGTTTTGACTTTTAATTGTTAAAAGTTGTGGGGTCCCAGTGTAATGTCTTTTCATCGGGCCTATCATCCCTGGCAGCTCCCTGCATATATATATATGTATATATATATATATATATATATATATATATATATATATATATATATATTATTATTATTATTTTATTTTTATTTATTTATTTATTTTTTTTTATTATTATTATTTTTTTTTTTTTCCATACAACTAGGAATATCACATCCAAACCAGGCATGTCTTAATGTATCGGGAACGGGCTATTTTAATCCAAATCCAGTTCCATAACCACAGTGTTCAGAGCACCATCTGGTGTCCTCAAGGTGCCATTAACAGACATTATCCCCCAGTCGGCAGCAGCAGTGCGGACGTTCATAATATCTGATCTGACCCTTTATTAAACTCTCACTGAAGCGCTCGGTTTTACCAGCGGGAGAACCGGAGAACCGCTCACTCGCATTCTCTGTTATTTTTTAATGAGTTGAGGTTAACGCTAATGCTAACACACACACACACACACACACATGCTATATAACCCCCCATCACACCATCACATTCACCCACTATAAACCAGTTGTTACACACCAATAGACCAACACACACAGATATCAGTCCAGAGTGTGTACCAACACCACACACACACACACACACACACACACACACACACACACAGAGGAAGCGATTGGACTGCAGTGTTTTAAAACACTGGACTAGTAGTGAAATTTGGTATTACCGCTGTTTTATTTAAACCTTTTGAGAAGCTAGTCGCCCCCGAGCGTTTGACGGACAGCGTAAAAGCATGTACTGTCTCACTCCCCCACACCACTATGACGTGTTGTAGAGGCAGTGTGTGGCCATACACTAATTTGGTCCTGTGTTTACCTAATGTTTACCATAAATTATCCAAATTGCAGTTTTCGTAAGTATGTAGAAGCTATTCTCGTTCCTGCAGTGGGCCTGTATTTACATCCTGTGACCTAAACTCCTAAAAATAAAGGTGCTACAAAAGGTTCTTTGAGCAGTGCCGTAGAAGAACCCAAACCTGCTGTAGAAGAACATTTTGAAGGCTGAAAGAACTTTCTCGGGATGTAAAGATTCTACACTTTTAACGTTATATCCCAAACTGTGCTCTGTACATCAAGTGAAGGTTCTTTAGATCTTTAAAAGGTTCCTAACACACACACACTCACACATCTCTAGTACACACAAACCTCTTTATTTAAACAGAAGTGGTTTTTCTATGGAATCGCTCTGAGAGCCTTTTGTAGCACCTTCAGGTGAGCTGCTGGTGGAACTTTACAATCCAGACCTCCATCCAGTACTTCTAACCAACATGTCTAGAACCTAGTTCTAGAGCTGCTGACTCACGAACCACATATAATTAGTTACAGGTCTGTGAAAAAATGTAATAAAGAACCATGCTTGGAGAAGAGACCCTGCACTGGTGGAGAACCTTTGCATCAAGTGAAGGTTTGTAGGTTAAGAGAGCGGCTCTGGTGCCACAAATTCAGCCTGAATGTGCCTAAAAGTGCCCAGTTTACTTTCTGGTACCGGTTTCCTTCAGCCTGGTTAAATGGTCTGACCTCATCTCAGAGCGTGATAAGGCCGTTCATTAGTGCCTCCTGATGGGTGAGAGTATTTGCCTTTGGGGATGTCTGTGGAAGTCAGTGGGCTTTAAATGAATGTTAGTGAGTTGAGCTGGTCTGCTTGATGACTGACGCTCCACAGAGGTGCATTAAACTCCCAACTGGGGGTATTTACAGAATATTTACCCCTCCTTCAGCACCAGAGACACTTAAGACTGCTCTAGACTGGGCTGTATTTGTACACAGCATGGATAAATAATAATAATAAAATAAATGAATAAATAGATAAATTAAATGTTATTGTTTTTTTATTAAATTTAGTACTTCAAAGTTTTTTTCCCCCATTTACAAAAAAAGTTAAGTAAAGTCTCCACAGCTTTTTTTTTTAAAGATTTTTGCTTGATACAAAACAATTTAACATTAAATGAGTAAATAAACAAAATTAAACATTAAATTGTTTTTGTATCAAGTAATTTTTTAAAAATAAAAATGTATTGTTTAATTTTATTTATTTATTCATTTATTTTAAGGTTTTTACTTGACGTCATGGATCTGGCAGTCATTTTTTACATTGTATAATAGAATATAATAGAAATGCTCCAAAATTGATTTGGAATAATATCTTTTTACATTACTTTTTTTAACTATTAAGGGTTTTCTGCAAAGTTCCTTTTTATGCACATTAATGTTTTATTATTTATTAATGTTATTATCATTATCATTGTTGTTGTTATTATTATTAGTAGTAGTAGTAGTAGTAGTATATTTATTATTTTATTTAAACATTTGGAAAATGGCTAGTCCCCAAACTTTTGACGGGCAGCGTAAAAGCATGTAGGCCCGCTGCTTCCTTCCCGCACACCACTATGACGCACGGTAACTTTCGGATGCATCTCAGCGCTCGCACTCCAGGCAGGCTCTAGATAACCACTACAGCTTGTGCGTGGGTGGCATGGCTGTGTAGGGGTGTGTGTGTGTGTGTTTGTGTGTGTGTGTTTGATCTCTGTTGTGTTTAGATGTTTGGGGATATCCTATCACCTCTATTGTTGGTGTGGTCACCCCCCACCATCACACATATACATACGCGCGCGCACACACACACACACACACACACACACACATTTACTCCTCCTGTGGAGGGGCTCGGTGAAGATGAAAGCAAGGAGAGCAGTGTGTTTGTGTTTCTATCAGTGGTGTTTGCTGTCCCCCCGTGAGGGTTTAGCTTGGAGGAAACCGTATCAGCCGGGTTGTTTTTAGGCCACTAAGGGGCTGCTAACAATACTCCAGCAAGGCGATTTTCTCCCCAAGGTCTGGCTGCTGCCATTTTTGCCTGTGCTCTGTACATCAGGTGAAGGTTCTTTAGATCTTTTAAAGGTTCCTCACACACACAAGCACATCTCTAGTACACAGAAGGCTCTTATTTAAATAAACGTGGTTCTTCTGTGGAGCCTTTTGTAGCACCAATCCTTCATTACAGGAAGTCAGGTGAGCTGCTGGTGGAACTGAACCTGTCCAGACCTGTGTTCTTCTAATCAACATGTCTAGAACCTAGTTCTAGAGCTCCTGACCAACGAACCACATATAATTAGGTACAGGTCTGTGAAAAATGTTATAAAGAACCGTTCTTGGAGAAGAGACACTGGACTGGTGAAGAACCTTTACATGAAGTGAAGGTTCTTTAAACGTCTCCAAACATGGTTCTTTATGGAACCAAAAGTGGCTCCTCTATAGCATCTCTCAAATAACCTTTTGTAGTAACTTTTAATTTCAAATATATATATATTTTCTGGCATATTGTGATAAATGGACCAATAGAAATCCTCCTAAATTACTTAATAAATCCTTATATTGAAGTCCATTTAAGGTTTTGTTTATCATCTTGTTTGGAAAATATGATTTTACTCTTTCTCTTATATATCACTGCTGTCCAATAAAAAAAAAAAGCAAGTATCTCCATTTTTGTCCATTTTCCGAGGTTTGAACCCTGTAGCTGCTTCTATACACTGTGTAAAAAATCTGGATGAATGGACCAATAGAAACGCTCTAAATGACTTGGAATAAACTCTTTTTTACATCGACGTCCATTCAAAGTTAACAGCACTTTTGCCTTCTCCTGTAAAATCCGCATTTTGGAGATACATGGTTTTCATTGGACAGCGACGATATGCTTCTTTGAATGCACTGTAGCTACTTAGTGTATATTAATGTATAACTGGGGAATGGAATAACGTTTTTTGTTGGTTGCTAATCTAATAATGTGTTATTGAAAATATTTGAGAAGGATTAATATTATATAGATATAGATATATAGATAAATACTTTATTGATCACGAAGGAACTTTAGCAAAAAAAAAGAAAAAAAAACACCATCTGATGTTCAGAGCACAAGCCCCCCACCTCCGTTTGGCGTCCCTGTGCCTATTATTTTGTATATGAGCGACATCTCTGCTAGAAATAAAAGCAGAAACTTTGTTTATGAGCAGTTCTGCAGTAAATAAAGTTTGTGCAATTGATACTGCTAAGCCTGTAGGCACGGTTATTTTGTAACAACTACTAAATAATCTAGTAAATAAATACAAGCACAATTCATTCAATATAATTCTCTTTTCTTTTACCTAGATGAGCTTTCAGAAGGAAATTTAAAAAATATCTACATTTAATTAAATATGGTGAAAAGAAACTGTGCTGAATCCTGCATGTTTATTTTAAAGCACAACAGCAAAGTATCGGCACCATAAAACACATGAAATATATTTGATCTATATCTGTAGTTTAAAAACTGCCAACATTTAAGGCCTAGGTACACACACATCAATGGAAGTCAATGTAAAAAGATTTTATTTTCTATTGGTCTGTTCATCAACACATTTGAAACAATGTAAAGGGTAACAGACCTTTTTTGAAGCGATATCATAGAGCCACGTTTAATTTTTTGATTTTTTAATTATTCACACCTTAAGGCCACGGTATACTTTCAGTGAAGCAAAGCTTGCAAGTGTTGTAGGAAGTCAAAACTACCTTTGGTCGCCTAAGGGTGCTCCAGTACTACAGGGGGCGCTATGTGATTTTATTGTAATTTCCACAGCTACAGTATGCACGCTGTAAGTTCTCTCTCTCTAGCTCCGCCCAGTCACATGCTATCTGTATTGCGCTCATGCCAAAGCTACCCGCAGTCACCCGCTTGCTTCCATCTCTACGCTGGCAAAACATGCTAACTAGCTTTAGCCTGCTACCAGCGAGGAGTAGGGAGGTTGAGTTAGCAGGCCAGGGCAGCGGCAGCACCACCACTGCGGATCAGTCACTGTCGTTACCTAATCTGCACCCCTAGGCCAATGTGCACTGTTGGGCAGGGGGCACAGATCTGGCAGTGGCAAGGCCTTGTTCACATTCAGGGCCTATCTAGTCTCGCAGGCCAGGCTTTTTTTTATTGCTTAGAGCAACCTACTGTATTGTGAAATTGTGAAAAATTTGATTGTGAAAAGGGTTATGGATGTATCATGCACTGAAAAGCTCGTTCTTTATCCCAGTGTCAAGTACTGGCAGCCAGACGTTAGAAAATAGAAAATTTAAAAAATCCAAAAAATCAAATCCCATCAAAATTTTATATATATATATATATATATATATATATATATATATATATATATATATATATATATATATATACATATATATATATATATATATATATATATATATATATATACAGTATATAAGCTACATAGTGTCAGCATACCTACCAAATCCTTATTGAAAATTATAGCCAGCTTAACCCAGCACAGATATCATATGTTCTGTTTACATGTGAGTCTTTGAGAATCCAGGGAGAGATTTCTGTTGGCTGTTAATAGAGAAATAAATAAGGGTGTTTTCCCTAAAAGCAAACCTAATCTGCAACTCCCAATCAGTCAAACCTGGGCGTGTGTTCACCATCATTTATTTGGACTTGACCCACATGTTCCAGCTAAAAAATGCTGAGAAGTGCTGGGTTTGGTATGCATACTCACGTTTGATGAAATGCGCCTTAATAGAAGGTCTAATATTTCCACATGCAGACCACACATGAGGGGTTTTTATAGCTGGATGAGTGTAGCCCGTCAAATACTCCGCCAGCGGGGCTCTTTTCTGAGCTCAGTGAAGTTCACCACGGTCTGCGGTGACTCCTGACCACCATGTCAAAGGTCACGGGTTCAGGCCAGAGAGCAGTTTGGTTCACATTTGTGAAAGGAGGAACAATATCAGTATCTGGTAAAGCTGACATTTCATAGTGTCCCACTGATGCACCAGAGCCACAGATGGGCTTTAGCTCGAGCCTGTGGTGAAGTGTCTGGAGTTGCGCGAGCTTGCCTGGGGAACAGCTTTAACTACGGGGGATTCAGCCGGGTTTGGAGGCGATTACATCATCCTCTAAAGACCGTGTGGCGCGTGTGTGTGTGTATGTGTGTCAGGCTTGAGCGCAGTTGTCTGTCTGTGTTTGGTAGAGCTGTTCCAAGCCGACGTGGACGAGTTCTGCCAGTACTATGGGAGGAGGGACGGGGGCCTGTGCTTTCCCGATTTCCACCAGAAGCTCCCACGGGGCCAGGACTCCAACTACTTGGGAGATGAGAGAATAGAAGCAATCAACAGGTACGTGCACGTCATCATGTTTCTTAGATCTGTGTTTTTGCTAATGATCCTGATCAGTTATAAGAGAAGATAAAGACGCCTGTAAACACACAACACAGCTTTTATATCCACCAGCATTTCAGTTATTCAAAACCTGATAATGCAATTGCCCCCCAAACCTAATAACTGTTTGTTCCAGACATTCAGACATTTTTTAATGAGTCTGCGTTTCACATCACTGTGGAGGAATTGCGGTCCACTCTTCTTTTCAGAATTTTGTTCAAATTCAGCTATATTGAAGGATTTTCCAGCATGAAATACCTATTCAAAGTTTTGTCCCAGCATCTGAGCAGCAGCCAAAACCTTAGTTTTGGTTTCTTTTGAGTGTGCTTCAGATCATCGTCCTGCTGCATAACCCAACTGTGCTTGAGCTTTAGGGCACAAAACCTTGAGTAGGTATTTCATGCTGAAAAATCCTTCAATGTAGCTAAATTTTATTTATTATCTGATAGAGAGCACGATTTATGGCTCCATCAGTGATAACAAGTCGCACAGATCATCCACAAGTTCTGCATAAGCAAAGCAGCCCCAGACCAATACACACACTACTACCACCACCACCATGTTTGACTGTTGGAGTGATCTACTTATGGTGGAATGTGGTGTTGGCTTTACGACAGATATAACGGGACCGTGTCTTTCAAAAAGTCCACAGAATATTATCCCAAAAGTCTTTGAGGGAGGGGGGGTCATCTAGATGTTTGTTTTGGCAAATATGAGATGAGCCTTTTTAGTGAGCAGTGGCTTGCACCTTGCAACTTTACCGTGGATGCCATTTTTACCCACAGTCTTTCTTACTGTGGAATTATGTACATTGACCTTAACTGAGGCAAGTCAGGCCTGCAGTTCTTTAGATGTCTGGGGTCTTTTGTGACTCCCTGCACTCTTTGTGAAATTTAGGTAGGCCAGCCACCCCTGGAAAGGTTAACCACTAACCTTTCTACAGCACTGTACATCATTTTTTAAAAAGCCTGTACTGAGGAATCCTCGTCTGACCGTTTTCTCATTTACGCTCAGTGATTGAACGAATCCTCACACTATTCATGAAGCAGTTTATTCCACACTGGCATTTTCAACTGTGCCTCTGTTGAGAAAGCCATCGATTGCTGCTTCTGGACGAAGGCAGAGGTCACTAGAGACACGACATGCATGAATGACCTTATGCGTGAAAATATTCCAGCACAGGGTTGTGGCCTGGCCCACTGCCCCCCCCTCCCCTCCCTCCCATGGCTAAGCTCCATGTGTTTGTCCAGTGTCAGTTGAGCCAGGTTTAAGGGCACAAAGAAGGTGTTTATACTGCTGCCGCTCTGATCTGGACCAGTGGACTTTAATCTTTTGTGAAAGGATGTGATCAGAGAGCTGCAGAACAGCCACCTCAGCTGATAAAACCAGAGAAGCACCATGGACAGTGTTTGTGTTCGGAACAGGGCTTCAAAAAAGCCCGAGCCGGAAAACTTGCTTATTCAGTTTGGACATCTGTGTGCTGTGCTGGAGTCCGAAAGTTCATTTAAAAAGGCTTTCAAAGTTCCTGCTTCCTTTCTCTCAGCTTTTTGCAAAAATTCTAGACATCGAAACAAACAAGCATCTGTAATAAGTGGATGGTCATGTGTAAATATCTGCTTTACGCATCATAACCCTGGTCTAAGGCCTGTCCGGATCTCCTGGCCACAGTTATTTGACCTGACTACAAGAGCCTTGGACTTCTATAAGCTTGCAATTCTGCTGAGGCTAATTTAAATACCAGGTAATTACCAATTGGCCTAGCTTCTAATATTACTGAATAGTTTATACAAATAACTATATTCTGCATGGACGACATCGACACTGTGACCATGTGAATGTTGGTGTTTCTTGCCATTTGTTTGGTTGAAAACCAAAATATAGTTGTAAAATTTAAGCATTAGCCCCATCATCTGGAGATTCCTGGTGGTGCCACAGCCATCTAGTTGGATCCCTGGTGATACCACAGCCATCCTTTGCTAGATATCCCTGAGCGCTTTCTCTGGGTGGGTGGAAAGACACTCCAGCTCCCCATCACTCAGCTCAGTGCGCTGGTCGGTGTGGGCGAAGCCGATGTTCTCCTCCGAGCGTGTTCAGCTGTTCGACGACGTTATGCGTGAAAAGCTAGAGGAAGTTTAAAGACATGCGGTGGAGCTTCACGAGCCTCGGAGGAAGCGCATGCTGGCCTTCACCATTCCCAGCACTGGTGGCCTCTTGTGAGGCAGGAAGTCCTAGCTCCCACCTGCTGGGTGGGAATTGGAGATTGGCTCAAATTTGGGGTAAAAAAATTGGGTTAAAATAAATAAATATTTTTTTATTTTTGCAATTATTTGTATTATTATTTGTACTGTAATTTCTGTAGTTACTGTTTCAGATAGTCCCAAAAGCATTCCGCTATGCATATAAAAAAGGATCAGGAGCGCTCACCATTATAGGCTTATAGGCTGGCATCGTAACTCTTAACAAGGCCCCCGTCAAAACCTATATATGGCCAGCAAGTCAACACATCTGCTGTGTGCCCCAGTTAGCAGCTGAATTGAAATTATGCTGAGCTAAACTGGAAGTTCCTGACACACAGTCTATTCCAGTGCCCATCTGCTCTCAATAAAAAAATACCTCCCAGCCTGCCAACACCTTCAAATAAGTGCACCCGTGCTGCCGATGCCCATATGTCTTACATAATACATAATGTGGTTTGCCTTTTTCTTCTGCGTCTAATGTGACCTGCGGTTAATGAACACTTGTTTCACAACTGGAGAGCTCCCGCATGTCTGCCTTAAACAAACACCTACAGTGATCCGTTATGCCGAGTCCCTGCTACACAGCCAGTCCTGCTCAACTTCAATAAGTAATACAGTACATTTACTGGTGTTCTATGGTAAATGTACTGTATTTCTTTACTTATTCAAGTTAAGGCAATTGTGACAGGCCCAGGACCAGGGTGATGATGATGATGATGCTTAAACCAGATATTTACATATGGATTTATATATGGATAAGCATAGGCCATTTTTGTTTATTTATTTGCTTAATTAAATAAAGATCTAATGATATATTTGCATTGTCACTTTTTTAACAGTTCATTTTGTTCTCCTGCTAAGTTCTCCTGCTAATCTGGCCGCTCTCCTTATTAGGAAGCACAAGCACAACTGCTACTGCGCTCAGGAGATCCTGAGTGGGCTCCGGCAGCCTGTGGCCGTGTTGCACTGTGGGGACGGATCTCAGCGCCTTTTCATCCTGGAGAAGGAAGGCTTCGTCCGCATCCTGACCCATGACATGGAACTTTTGAAGGAGCCCTTCCTGGACATCCATAAACAGGTTCAGACAGGAATCAAGGTAAGAGTCACGAACAGGGTGGATACTGGGTAATGCCGAACAACGGTAAAATGTGTATGTTGTAAATACACGAGTCAGTGACGCCTGGCTTTAGCATGCGTTTTTGGTGACGTGGCATCAGGATCACGTTCGGGTTAAAAAAAAAAGCCAAGCGGAAACACCCCCGGGTCCCACCGTGATCGGATTAGGCTAGAGATATACTTGCTGTTAGCTACGCGTTCATGTACACATGATGGTGACTACCTTGCGTCCTTGCATCCTTTTGGTGCGTGAGTTGTGCCCGTCCTCAGAAGTTAATACTACGCAGACGCAGGAGGTGCAGTCCACACAAAACGGTCGAGGCACTGCTGCTGTGGATGCTTTTTCTGCCATGGTCGTAGAATTATCCAAAAGGCTAATCTCCTGTAGTGTCGCCATGTTTACATTCGAAAGTAAAGCCGAACGTTTTTTATGGTCAATGTTCTCTGGTCTGCCCTCTAGTGGAAGCATGCAGTAACACGCGTAGCTCATAGGCAGCTATGTGAGCCGTTAAGCTCAGGATGCAGCAGATTGTCTATGCGAACGTGTGGCCAAACAACAAGCATGTCTCTAGCCTTATGATCGGATCAGTCAGACCACATTCAGAGGTGGTCAGAGACGGTGTTCCCTTGCTTTTTAAATAGCCGTTACGGTTTCTCTAAACTGTTCTCAGTTTCCCAGACCCAGATAACAATGATGAGAAAGCCTTGTTTACTCTGGAAAGTAAAATTGGCTCTCATCTGGTCGCGCTGAGGACCTCTTTTAGTGACCAGTGTAAACAGAATCGGGTCAAAGTGGATCCAGAAACTATCCGGATATGAAATGGATGGTAATAACAGGTGTAAACAGGCTCAGTACTATTTGGACTAAGGTTAGTTTTATCACAGCGAGATGGGGAAATGTAATATTAAAATTGTCTGCATTATTTGACCAATTAACTAGGCCTTTTTTCTTAAAAGTGTGATTCTGTAATCCTTCACGCCAAAAAAAACTTGACCGTGTGATGCCTACTGTGTATCCTCACAGAGATCTTTCCATCGCCTTCGTGATGTCTCTGCTCACACTATCTGTAGAAGCATTAAGCCTTGGTGTAGTTGTGGATGACCAGCTATCGTTCTTGACTCATGTTGCAAACCTGACTGGACCGTGTAGATTTCTCCTCTACAACATTCATAGAATTCGACCCTTCCTCACTAGAGAGGGCACCCAGATGCTTGACTGCTGCAACTTCCTTTTGGCTGGTCCTCCTATGCCCATCATCAGGCCCTAGCAACTGATCCAGAATGCGGGGACACGACTTGTCTTCAATCTTTTTCAGTTCAGCCATGGATCAGTTGCTGGAGCTTGATCTCAGGTGCACCAGGCTAAAACTGCACCAAGAACCCTTTGAGCTTCAAGTATGCCTCGGCTTGACCCACCATCACTCAATGTGTATAGAGGACAAGCTAACCAACCAATTATTTTTTTGGTCATTGTCCTGTCCTATCTTGTCTTGTCCTTGGTTCTGAGATATTTTGTTGGTCCTGACTTCATAATTTATCCTGTTGCTGCCATCAGACATCTCACCATCAACACAGCTTATTACCTGAAGCTGGTCAAGAAACAGCTGGGCAGCCGTTTATTCAGTTGCTAATGGTCCAGTGGACGGGTGATAACAGGCTGTCGATTCTCGTATGGTTCTCTCAGTAGAACCCAACAGTTCACGCTCTCCAACAAGCACTTTGGGCTTGGTGTACATCCAAATAAGGCTCATGATAGACCAGCTTTTGAAGGACCACGTCAGAAGGTATTACTTTCATAGGAATACTGTTGCCTGTAACCTCATTCTAAAGAGCTCCGTTGAGGTACGCATATTAACACAGATCGGTGTGTGTGAGGACATGTCTCTCAGAGATGGGTGGCATTGCCAGCAGGGCCTGAGAGGTAGGAGTAAACATATGTATTCAGTGTCAGGCTTGGTCATAATGAAGGGTTTGAGAAGAGTGAAGAGGAGCTCTCTCACAGCTCTCTCAAACAGACACACACATACATACGTGTGTGCACCCACACTGCTCTGTGGTTTCGCTCCAGACAGGAAGCTGTGGACATGTCTGTACTTCTGAGGGGGAATTAGCACCTATCTGACATCCATCCAGCCTGGCCTCCCACCATCAGGGAAGTCTGACTTCCAGAAAACAGGAGGCCGCCACTTGCCCTGAAAGATATGCTGGGTTTTGTTTTTTTTTTTCAGTTTGCTTTGGCACCTTCACAGAGGAGACCTGAGGAGAGCAGCACAGAAGCCTTCACACAGAAATGAACCTTAAGGAAACACAATCGCCACATGCATTTCCATGGATCTCCTGCTTTTACCCCTGTTCCAGCTGCCTTGGGGCACTGCGTGAACTGAGGAGGATACCGGAGCTGCCGGGATGGATAACGGTGTAGCGGTTCTCGATGTTCTCGATCCGTGACCTGGATGAACTCGTGAAGTCTCATGCTGTCACGTCCTCTGCCGGTGGAGGCAACTTTATCCGTTTGTTTGTGAAGGATG